>NC_092233.1:28656680-28701680 GCF_036320965.1 Panulirus ornatus | reverse complement strand
GGTATGTTTGAAGGAATAGTGGTTCCAACAATGTTGTATGGTTGCGAGGCGTGGGCTATGGATAGAGTAGTGCGCAGGAGGGTGGATGTGATGGAAATGAGATGTTTGAGGACACTATGTGGTGAGAGGTGTTTTGATCGAGTAAGTGATGTAAGGGTAAGAGAGATGTGTGGAAATAAAAAGAGCGTGGTTGAGAGAGCAGAAGAGGGTGTTTTGAAATGGTTTGGGCACATGGAGAGAATGAGTGAGGAAAGATTGACCAAGAGGATATATGTGTCGGAGGTGGAGGGAACGAGGAGAAGTGGGAGACCAAATTGGAGGTGGAAAAATGGAGTGAAAAAGATTTTGAGTGATCGGGGCCTGAAAATGCAGGAGGGTGAAAGGCGGGGAAGGAATAGAGTGAATTGGATCGATGTGGTATACCGGGGTCGACGTGCTGTCAATGGATTGAATCAGGGCATGTGAAGCGTCTGGGGTAAACCATGGAAAGTTCTGTGGGGCCTGGAAGTGGAAAGGGAGCTGTGGTTTCGGGCATTATTGCATGACAGCTAGAGACTGAGTGTGAACGAATGGGGCCTTTGTTGTCTTTTCCTAGCGCTACCTCGCACACATGAAAGGGGGAGGGGGATGTTATTGCATGTGTGGCGAGGTAGCGATGGAAATGAATAAAGGCAGACTGTGAATTGTGTGCAGATGTATATATGTATGTGTCTGTGTGTGTATACATATGTGTACATTGAGATGTATGGGTATGTATATTTGCGTGTGTGGACGTGTATGTATATACAGGTGTATGGGGGTGGGTTGGGCCATTTCTTTAGTCTGTTTCCTTGCGCTAACTCGCAAACGCGGGAGACAGCGACAAAGGATAATAAATAAATATAGATAAAATAAAATAATAATAATAATGATAATAATAATAATAATAATAATAATAATAATAATAATAATAAGTAATGATAATAATAACAATAATAACGATAATGATATCAATAATGATAATGATAATAATAATGGTAATACTAATAATAGGAATACTAATCAATAATAATGATAATAATAATAATAATGATAATAATAATAATAATAATAATGATATTAATAATGATAATAATAATAATAATGATAATGATAATAATAATAATGATAATGATAATAATAATGATAATAATAATAATAATAATAATAATAATAATAATAATAATAATAATAGCAACATTAAAAATAATGATAATAATAATCATAATAATAATGATAATGATAATGATGATAATAATGATAATGATGATAATAACAATAATAATGACAATAATAATAATAATGATGATAATAATAATAATGATAAAAGTAATGATAATCAGTGATGATAATGATAATACTAATGATAATAATAATAATAATAATAATAATAATAATAATAATAATAATAATAATAATAATAAATGATAAAATAATAATAATGATGATAATAATAATGATAATAATAATAATGATAATAATAATAATGATGATAATAATAATGATATTAATAGTAATAATAATCAATAATAATAATAATAATAATAATAATAATAATAATAATAATAATAATGATAATAAAAATGAAATTGATAACAATGAATAACACTACTACTAATAATAATAAATAATAATTATAATAATAATAATAATAATAATAATAATAATAATAATAATTATAATAACTATGATAATGATAACAATGATGATGATAGTAATAATAACCAATTATAATAATAATAATAATAATAATAATAATAATAATAATAATAATAGTAATAATAATAATAATAATATTGATAATAATAATGATAATAATAATAATTGTAATAATAATCAATAATACTCATACCAATACTAATAATGATAATAATGATGAAAATAATAATAATATTGATAATAATAATAATAATAATAATAATAATAATAATAATAATAATAATAATAAATAATAATAATAGTAATGATAATAAGGATAATAATAATAATAAATAATAATAATAATGATAATGATAATAATAAATAATAATAATAATAATAATAATAATAATAATAATAATAATAATAATAATAATAATAATAATAGAGTTGATAGAGATGCTCTGTGGAAGGTATTAAGAATATATGGTGTGGGAGGAAAGTTGTTAGAAGCAGTGAAAAGTTTTTATCGAGGATGTAAGGCATGTGTACGTGTAGGAAGAGAGGAAAGTGATTGGTTCTCAGTGAATGTAGGTTTGCGGCAGGGGTGTGTGATGTCTCCATGGTTGTTTAATCTGTTTATGGATGGGGTTGTTAGGGAGGTAAATGCAAGGGTTTTGGAAAGAGGGGCAAGTATGAAGTCTGTTGGGGATGAGAGAGCTTGGGAAGTGAGTCAGTTGTTGTTCGCTGATGATACAGCGCTGGTGGCTGATTCATGTGAGAAACTGCAGAAGCTGGTGACTGAGTTTGGAAAAGTGTGTGGAAGAAGAAAGTTAAGAGTAAATGTGAATAAGAGCAAGGTTATTAGGTACAGTAGGGTTGAGGGTCAAGTCAATTGGGAGGTGAGTTTGAATGGAGAAAAACTGGAGGAAGTGAAGTGTTTTAGATATCTGGGAGTGGATCTGGCAGCGGATGGAACCATGGAAGCGGAAGTGGATCATAGGGTGGGGGAGGGGGCGAAAATCCTGGGGGCCTTGAAGAATGTGTGGAAGTCGAGAACATTATCTCGGAAAGCAAAAATGGGTATGTTTGAAGGAATAGTGGTTCCAACAATGTTGTATGGTTGCGAGGCGTGGGCTATGGATAGAGTTGTGCGCAGGAGGATAGATGTGCTGGAAATGAGATGTTTAAGGACAATGTGTGGTGTGAGGTGGTTTGATCGAGTGAGTAACGTAAGGGTAAGAGAGATGTGTGGAAATAAAAAGAGCGTGGTTGAGAGAGCAGAAGAGGGTGTTTTGAAGTGGTTTGGGCACATGGAGAGGATGAGTGAGGAAAGATTGACCAAGAGGATATATGTGTCGGAGGTGGAGGGAACAAGGAGAAGAGGGAGACCAAATTGGAGGTGGAAAGATGGAGTGAAAAAGATTTTGTGTGATCGGGGCCTGAACATGCAGGAGGGTGAAAGGAGGGCAAGGAATAGAGTGAATTGGAGCGATGTGATATACCGGGGTTGACGTGCTGTCAGTGGATTGAATCAGGGCATGTGAAGCGTCTGGGGTAAACCATGGAAAGCTGTGTAGGTATTGTATATTTGCGTGTGTGGACGTATGTATATACATGTGTATGGGGGGGGGGGGGGGGTTGGGCCATTTCTTTCGTCTGTTTCCTTGCGCTACCTCGCAAACGCGGGAGACAGCGACAAAGTATAATAATATAATAATAATAAATGATAATAATAGATAACGATAATAATAATAATAATAATAATAATAATAATAATAATAATAATAATAATAATAATGATAATAATAATAATAATAATAATTAGGGTAGTGTAGAGAGGGATGGGTCTCTAGTCTTTTGTGGTTGTGTGTGTGTGTGTGTGTGTGTGTGTGTGTGTGTGTGTTGGGGGGGGGGGGGTTGTTGGGTGGGGTTGTTGGGGGGGGAGGGGTTGGCCCTTAAAATCAGTTGTGTTATGCCGATGACACGGCGCTGATGGCAGATTCGTATGAAAAACTGCAGAAGCTCGAGTCTAAGTTTAGGAGAGTGTGAGAGAAGAGAAGGTTGAGTTAATGTGAATAAATGTTAAGTTTATAAAGTAAAGGAAGCGAGAGGGAGAGAGGTTGGTTGGAGTGTAAGTTTGAATGGAAGGAACTGGAGAAACTGGTGTTTGAAATACCTAGGAGAGAATATGGCAGCTTGTGGAACTATGGGAACTGAGGTGAACCATATGGTGAGTGAGGGGGCGAAGGTCCTGGTCACACTGAAGAGTGTGTGGAATAAGGTCACTGTCTTCTAGGGTAAAGATGGGTATGTCCGATGGTATAGCGGTCCAAAAGGTGTTCTATAGATGAATGGCATGAGCCTTATATTTAGAAATGTATGGAGAAGGTGTCATGTTGGAAATTTTGATTGCTTGAGGAGGTGTGTAAAAAAAAAGTTGATCGATTATGAAATGATAGGGTAAGAGATATGTGTGTACTAAGAAGAAGAGTGTGTTTGATAGAGCTAAAGAGGGTAAACCGGAGAGGCTGACCGAGAGGATATGCTAGTCAGAAGTAAAGGTAACAAGGAGTAGAGACCATGATGAGATGGAAGAATGCAGTGATAATATTTTCAGTGATCGCGACCCGAGCATATAGGAGGTTGTAAGGCAAGGACAGGACAGAACTAACTGGAGCAATGTGGTATATAGGGGGCCAAGCCTGGACGTATATGTAAACCACGAAAAGGTTTGTGGGACCTGGTTGTGGACAGGAAGCTCTGACTGGATTGTAATGCATTATTCATGGCAGCCAGGGATTAGATGCGACTAAATGATGCCATTCTTCATCTGTTCCTGGCAATACCATGCTATGCGAGAGATGGCAAATATATGTATTCAGGAAGCACTGAAGAATGTGTGGAAGGAGAGGTCATCATCTGGGAAAGCAAAAAATGAGTTTCTTTGAAGGTATTGTAATCCAAAAATCTTGTATGGATGAGAGTCACGGGCTATGGTTGAGGAAACTGGTGGATGTGTTTGGAAATAAAATCCTTGGCGACAATATTTTTTGTGAGGAGGTATGATCGAGTAAGTAATAAGAGGGTAAGAGAGATATGCGGTAATAAAAAGAGCGTGGTTGTGAGAGCGGAAAATGGTGAGCTGAAATGATTTTATCAAATGGAGAGGATGAGTGAGGAGAGGATGACAAAAATGGAGCTGCAGAGAAGAGCATAGTGAGCACTAAATGATCCAAGCTTCTAAAGAATATGGATACTGTGAAAAAATATGTACTAAAGATGTTGTGAAGCTGACAGAGCAGTAATGATGGAGCTAGTGTAGTGAAGATGAGAGGATTAAAATGAAAATTTGTAATGTGGTGTAATGATAACAATGACGGCAGTGAAAATTATACTGTAATGAAGATAGTGGAGTATTCTTTCGTGCTGTGAAGCTGAAGGTGTAGTGAAGACAGTTTATTGAAGATGAGAGTATAATGAAGATGGCCATTTTAAACTTGACACTCAGGATGATTCAAGGAAGGCTAAAGGCCCGCCGAGGAAGCTAACAACAACAACAACAACAACAACAACAACAACAACATGAATTGGTTCAGTCCTTTGACAGCACGTCGGTCCCTGTTTACCACATCGTTTTAATTCACTCTATCTCGTGCACGCCTTTTGACCTCCTGCATGCTCAGCTCCCGATCTCTCAAAATCTTATTCACTCCATCCTTCAATCTCCACTTTGGTCTCCCGCTTCTTGTCCCCCCAGTTCGGACACATGAATCCCTTCAGTCAACCTCTCCTCACTCACCCTCTCCATTTGTCCAAATCATTTCAGCACACCATCTTTCGCTTTCACAAGCATACTGTTTTTATTACCATGTCTTTCTTACTCTTTTACTACTTACTCGATCAAACCATCTCTGACAGAATACTGTCGCCAAGCATTTAATTTCCAAGAACATTAGGCGTTTTTTTTCGATAGAGATAAACTATTCAGGAGAGCAAATTACGGTCGAGCCAACGAAGGAACTTGGAGAGTGGGGGAGGGTGAGAGGGTAGCTGTTGGAGGTGAGGGGAACATCTAAGTGTGAAAGGGATCTCGAGGACAAGGTGTCCAGTTTGACTATTATAAAAGTAACAGTAGAGGATGGATGGGACCATGGCGGTAGGGATCCTCGGCTAGTAGCGGTAACCTTGCAGGCAGAGGAATTAGCAGAGAAAGGTCAAGTAAGGTCAGTTGGTGACAACTCAGGCAGTATAAGCAGCGGGTTAGCACAGGTACAGGTCAACTCTCGGGTAACTTTTAGGACCAAGGCTGGTAGGGTCCAGTGCGGGGAGGGTCAGAATAAGGCGCGAACCCAAAACAGATGGAGAACAATCTCTCCCGTTGCTGTACACGCAGACATTAACAGAGATGATACAAACATGCATACCGACAATAAAAAAGGCAAATTCAGTCCAGAAATCAACTCAAAGGTAAAATAAGTTTAATATACACAAATGCTCGGAGCATAATTACGAAACGCGATGAACTTATATCCTATGCAGTTACTGAAAAACCCAACATTATCACAGTCTCAGAAACGTGGCTAAACTCGGGGAATAAACACTTAATTGCCGAGTTAGCAATACCAGGATGCAAACTATTTACGAAAGATCGCTTATACAGGGTAGGTGGTGGAGTTCTGATCTACGGTTATAACAATGTAAGTGCTATTAAGACACACACACAAACACACACACACACACACACATATACACACACACACACAATAACTCAGGAAACGGTGATCAAGTATTATTATAATGATTATATTGGTGCCTATGCACTTGGTAATAAGAAGAAAGATCATAAGAGGCAAATGTTATGGGAGCAGCTGAGTGGTGGAGTTCTGATCTATGGTGATAACAATGTAAGTGCTATTAAGACACACACACACACAAACACACACACACACACACACACACACACACACACACACACACACACACACACACACAATAACTCAGGAAACGGTGATCAAGTATTATTATAATGATTATATTGGTGCCTATGCTCTTGGTAATAAGAAGAAAGATCATAAGAGGCAAGTGTTATGGGAGCAGCTGAGTGCGTTTGCAGCTTTGGTCCACGAGACAAGGTTTTAGTGCTGGGTGATTTTAAATGCAAAGGTGAGTAATGTGGCAGTTCAGGGTATAATTGGTGCACATGGGAAGTTCAGTGCTGCGAATGGTAACGATGAAAAGCTTGTGGATTTGTGCGCGGAAAAAAAGACTGGTGAGAGGGAATAATTGGTTACTCATATAAGTTTACGTATATGAGTAATGGAGATGGACAAAGGGCATTATTGGAGTAAGTGCAATTGATATGCATGTAAAAGGGAGACTTTTGGATGTTAATGTGCTGAGAGGGGCAGCTGGAGGGATGTCAGACCACTATCTTGTGGAGGCAAATGTAAAGATTTGTAGAGATTTTCAAAAAGGAAGAGACATTGCTGGGGAGAAGCGAGTGGTGAGAGTAAATGAGCTCAGAAAGGAGACTTGTGTGAGGAGGTACCAGGAGAGATTGAGCGTAAGATGAAAAAACGTGAGAGCAAATAACGTGTGGGGAGTGGGTGAGGAATGGGATGCATTTAGGGAAGCAGTGATGGGATGTGCAAAAGATGGATGCGGCATGTAAAAGATGGGAGGTGGGCAGATTAGAAAGAGTAGTGAGTGGTGGGATGAAGAAGAAAAGTTGTTAGAGAAAGAGAAAAGAGAGGCGTTTGGACGGTGCTTACAAGGAAGGAATGCAAATGACTGGGAGAGGTATAAATGAAAGCAGCAGAAGGTCAAGAGGAAGGTGCAAGGGTTGAAAAGGAGGGAAAATTAGAGTTGGGGTGAGAGAGTATCACTGAACATTCAGGAGAAAAAGAAAATGTTTTGGAAGGAGGTAAATAACGTGCGAAAGACAAGAGAAGAAATGGAAACATCGATGAAGGGGGCAAGAGTAGAAGTGATAACAAGTTGTATTGAAGTGAGGTAATGGAGTGAGTATTTTGATGGTTTCTTAACTGTGTTTAATGACGGAGTGGAAAATGTAAGGTGTTTTGGTTGGGGTGGTGTGCGAAATGAAAGGGTCAGGGAGAATGGTTTGATTAAGAGAGAAGAGGTGGTGAAAGCCTTGCAGATGATGAAATCCGGCAAGGCGGTGGGTTTGCATGGTATTGCAGTTGAATTTATCAAAAAAGGGGTGGCTGTGTTGTTGATTGGTTGGTAAGGATATTCACTGTATGTATGAATCATGGTGAAGTGCCTGAGGATTGGCGGAATGCATGTATAGTGCCATTGGATGTGAAGGTTTTGATTGAGGGGGTAAAGGAATGTACAGAAAATCAGACTGAGGAAGAGCAGTGTGGTTTCAGGAGTGGTAGAGGATGTGTGGATCAGGTGTTTGCTTTGAAGAATGTGTGAGAGAAATATCTAGAATAACAGATGGATTAGTATGTGGCATTCATGGATCTGGAGAAGGGATGTGATAGGGTTGACAGAAATGCTTTGTGGAAGGTCTTAGTATATGGTTTGGGAGGTAAGCTGTTAGATGCAGTGAAAAGTTTTTACCAGCGATGTAAGGCATGTGTACGAGTAGGAAGAGAGGAGAGTGATTGATTCCCAGTGAAAGTCAGTCTGCGGCAGGGGTATGTGATGTCTCCATGGTTGTTTAATTTGTTTATGGATGGAGTGGTTAGGGAGGTAAATGCAAGAATTTTAGAGAGAGGGGCGAGAATGCAGTCTGTTGGGGAGTAAAGGGCCTAGGAAGTGAGTCAGTTGCTGTTTGTTGATGATACAGCACTGGTGGCTGATTCAAGTGAGAAGCTGCAGAAGTTGGAGACTGAGTTTCAAAAGTGTGTGAAAGGAGAAATATGAGAGTAAATTGAATAAGAGCAAGGTTATTAGGTTCAGCAGGGTTGAGGGACAAGTTAATTGGGAGGTAAGTTTGAATGGAGAAAGGTTGGAGGAAGTGAAGTGTTTTAGATATCTGAGAGTGGACTTGGCAGCGAATGGAACCATGGAAGTGAGTCAAAGGGTGGGGGAGGGGGTGAAGGTTCTGGGAGCGATGAAGAATGTGTGGAAGGAGAGAACGTTATCTCAGAGAGCAAAAATGGGAATGTTTGAAGGAAGAGTAGTTCCAACAATATCATATTGTTGCGAGGCATGAGCTATAGATAGGGTTGTACGGAGAAGGGTGGACGTGATGGAAATGAAATGTTTAAGGACAATGTGTGGTTTGCTCGAGTACGTAATGAAAGGGTAAGAGATATGTGTGGTAATAAGAAGAGTGGTTGAGAGAGCAGAAGAGGGTGTGTTGAAATAGTCTGGACATATAGAGAGAATGAATGAGGAAAGGTTGACAAAGAGGATATATCTGTTAGAGGTGGAGAGAACAAGGAGAAGCGGGAGACCAAATTGGAGGTAGAAGGATGGAGTGATAAAGATTTTGAGCGATCGGGGCCTGAACGTACAGGAGGGTGAGAGGTGTGCAAGAAATAAAATGTATTGGGACGATGTGGTATACCGGGGTCGACGCGCTGTCAAGGGACTGAACCAAGGCATGTGAAACGTCTGGGTTAAATCACTGAAAGGACTGTGGGGCCTGGATGTGGAAAGGGAACTGTGGTTTCGGTGCATTACACATGACAGCTAGAGACTGAGTGTGAATGAATGTGGCCTTTTTGTCTGTTTTCCTGGCGCTACCTCGCTGAAGGGTGGGGCAGCGATGCTGTTCACTGTGGGGCGGAGTATCGCTAGGAATGGACGAAGGCAAGCAAGTATGAATATACACATTTTTGTATACGCATGTCTGTGTATGCGCATGTATATATATATATATATATA
Organism: Panulirus ornatus; assembly: GCF_036320965.1. Lineage (NCBI taxonomy): Eukaryota > Metazoa > Arthropoda > Malacostraca > Decapoda > Palinuridae > Panulirus > Panulirus ornatus. The sequence goes on along the minus strand of NC_092233.1, from coordinate 28,692,155 downwards.
TATATATATATATATATATATATATATATATATATATATATATATATGTATATATATATATATATATATATATATATATATATATATATATGTTGATATGTATATGTGCGTGTATGGGCATTTATGTATGTATAAGCATGAGTGGATGGGTCGAACTTCGTCTGTTGCCAGGCGCTACCTTGCTGACGCAGAAAATTGTGGTCAAGTATAAAAAAATAAAACAAAAATGAATAAACAATATATATATATATATATTTTTTTTTTTTTTCATACTATTCGCCATTTCCCGCATTAGCGAGGTAGCGCTAAGAACAGAGGACTGGGCCTTTGAGGGAATATCCTCACCTGGCCCCCTTCTCTGTTCCTTCTTTTGGAAAAAAAAAAAAAAAAAAAAAAAAAAAAAAAAACGAGAGGGGAGGATTTCCAGCCCCCCGCTCCCTTCCCTTTTAGTCGCCTTATATATATATATATATATATATATATATATATATATATATATATGTGTGTTTGTGTGTGCTCCCAAGCTCAGCCTGCAAGTATTAACACTACCAGTATGAAGTCACCTTCAATGAAGCATTATTACGGTCAACAAATACAAAGGAGTACAGCTGCCAAGGACTCACCTGCCTTAGCCTGCTTTAACATAAGAGTCCAGCCCTGAAGACACAGATGTCCAAGAATTGCATAACAATTTATGTTATAATACATCCCCAGTACCCATAGTCTGCACTCTTATGAAAATACAGGAAAAAGAGGGATTCATCAGGAGCAAATAGGCCCTTGACAGGAATTACCTCTTTCCTTGCTGAAAGTGACACATATATATATATATATATATATATATATATATATATATATATATATATATATATATATATATATATATATATATATATAATAATTTGTTTATTCATAATTACTCCAGCGCCAATATCCAGGAAAGTGTCCTGTTACCCAGGATATTTCTGAAGGTTCATGCGGACCAAGGCTGTGTTACTTAAAGTAAAAAGGAAATGTAGACTCCTTTGGACTAAGAAGTTCTTCGACAAGACTGTAATCCCAATGATACAGCCTTACTAAGGTGACCTTACACATGTGATGCAATATATATATATATTTTCACAATACCCACCACTTCCCGCGTCAGCAAGGTAGCGTCATGAACAGAGGACTGAGCCTTTGTGGGAATATCCTCACCTGGCCCCCTTCTCTGTTCCTTCTTTTGGACAACTAAAAAAAAACGAGAGGGGAGGATTTCCAGCCTCTTAGGCTCAGTCTTCTGCTCCCAACAGCACCTCACTAACGCGGGAAATGGTAAATATGTATGAAAAAAAGTGTCACGACTCAGTCTGCTTGAGGTTGCACTGCAACTGAAAAGTTTCCTTTGTCAAGGATAAGTTATCATTTGGAGTACAGTCCAAATATATATATATATATATATATATATATATATATATATATATATATATATATATATATATATATATATATATATATATTATATTATAGTCGCTGTCTCGCGCATTAGAGAGGTAGCGCAAGGAAACAGACAAAAGAATGGCCCAACCCACTCATATACACATGTATATACATACACCTCCACACAAGCACATACACATACCAATACATTTCAACGTATACATATATATAGACATGTTTTAATTCATACTTGTTGCCTTTATTCATTTCCGTTGCCACCCCGCCACACATGAAATGACAACCCCCTTCCTCCGCTCGCGCGCAAAGTAACGCTCGGAAAAGACAACAAAGGCCACATTCGTTCACACTCAGTCTCTAGCTGTCATGCATAATGCGCTGAAACCACAGCTCCCTTTCCATATCCAGGCCCCACAAAACTTTCCATGGTTTACTCCAAACACTTCACATGCCCTGGTTCAATCCTTTGATAGCACGTTGACCCCGGTATACCACATCGTTCCAATTCACTCTATTCCTTGCACGCCTTTCACCCTCCTGCATGTTCAGGTCCCGATCGCTCAAAATCTTTTTCACTCCGTCCTTCCACCTCCAATTTGGTCTCCCACTTCTCTTCGTACCCTCCACCTCTGATACATATATCCTCTTTGTCAATCTTTCCTCACTCATTCTCTCCATGTGACCAAACCATTTCAATACACTCTCCTCTGCTCTCTCAACCACACTCTTTTTATTACCACACATCTCTCTTACCCTTTCGTGAATACTTACTCTATCAAACCACCCCACACATATTTTCCTCAAACATCTCATTTCCAGCACATCCACCCTCCTCCCCACAACCCTGTCTATAGCCCACGCCTCGCAACCATATAACATTGTTGGAACCACCATTCCTTCAAATATACCCATCTTAGCTTTCTAAGATAATGCTCTCGCCTTCCACACATTTTTCAACGCTCCCAGAACTCTTGCCCCCTCCCCTAACCCTGTGACTCACTTCCGCTCCCATGGTTCCATCCGCTGCCAAATCCACTCCCAGATATCTAAAACACTTCACTTCCTCCAGGTTTTCTCCATTCAAACTTACCTCCCAATTGACTTCTCCCTCAACCTTACTGTACCTAATAACCTTGCACTTATTCACATTTACTCTCATCTTTCTTCTTTCACACACTTCACCAAACTCCGTCACCAGCTTCTGCAGTTTCTCACATGAATCAGCCACCAGCGCTGTATCATCAGCGAACAACAACCGACTCACTTCCCAAGCTCTCTTATCCACAACAGACTGCATACTTGCTTCTCTTTCCAAAACTCTTGCATTCGCCTCTCTAACAACCCCATCCATTAACAAATCAAACAAACATGGAGACATCACGCATCCCTGCTGCAAACCGACATTCACTGAGAACCAATCACTTTCCTCTCTTTTTACTCGTACACATGCTTTACATCCTCGATAAAACTTTTCACTGCTTCCAGCAACTTGCCTCCCACAGTATATACTCTTAATACCTTCCAGAAAGCATCTCTATCAACTCTAACATTTGCATTCTCCAGATCCGTAGATGCTACATACAAATACATTTGGTTTTCTAAGTATTTCTAACATACATTCTTCAAAGCAAACACCTGATCCACATCCTTTACCTAGCCCCTTTTACCGATGTTCCCATTTGCTCTCTTGTCTTACGCACTTTATTTACCTCCTTCCAAAATATCTTTTCATTCTTCCTGAAATCTAATGATACTCTCTCACCCCAACTCTCATATGCTCTCTTTTTCACCTTTGGCACTCTTCTCTTGACCTTCTGCCTCTTTCTATTATACATCACCCAGTCATTTGCACTTTTTCTCTGCAAAAATCGTCCAAATGCGTCTCTCTTCTCTTTCCCGAATAATCTTACTACTTCATCCCACCACTCACTACCCTTTCTAATCTGCCCACCTCCCACGTTTCTCATGCCACAAGCAACTTTTCCGCAAGCCATCACTGCTTCCCAGGATACATCCCATTCCTCCCCCACTCCCCTTACGTCCTTTGCTCTCACCTTTTTCCATTCTGCACTCAGTCTCTCCTAGTACTTCCTCACACAAGCCTCTTTCCCAAGCTCACTTATTCTCATCACTCTCTTCATTCCAACATTCTCTCTTCTGAAAACCTCTACAAATCTTCACCTTCGCCTCCACAAGATAATGATCAGACATCCCTCCAGTTGTACCTCTCAGCACATCAACATCCAAAAGTCTTTCTTTCGCGCGCTTATCAATTAACATGTAATCCAATAACGCTCTCTGGGCATCTCTCCTACACATATACCTATACTTATGTGAATCTCTCTTTTCAAACCAGGTATTCCCAATCACCAGTCCTTTTTCATCGCACAAATGTACAAGCTCTTCACCATTTCCATTTACAACACTGAACACCCCTTGTACACCAATTATTCCCTCAACTGCCACATTTCACACCTTTGTATTCAAATCACCCATCACTATAACCCGGTCTCGTGCATCAAAATTGCTAACACACTCACACAGCTGCTTCCAAAACACTTGTCTCATGATCTTTTTTCTCATGCCCAGGTGCACAGGCACCAATAATCACCCATCTCTCTCTATCCACTTTCAATTTCACCCATATCAATCTAGAGTTTACTTTCTTACACTCTATCACATACTCCCACAACTCCTGTTTCATGAGTAGTGCTACTCCATTCTTTGCTCTTGTCCTCTCACCAACCCCTGACTTTACTTCTAAAACATTTCCAAACCACTTTTCTTTACCCTTGAGCTTCGTTTCGCTCAGAGCCAAAAGATCCAGGTTCCTTTCCTCAAACATACTACCTATCTCTCCTTTTTTCTCATCTTGGTTACATCCACACACATTTAGACACCGCAATCTGAGCCTTCGGGGAGGGTGAGAACTCCCCGCATGACTCCTTCTGTTTCTCCTTTTAGGAATTAAAATACAAGGAAGGGTGGGTTTCTCGCCCCCCATTCCCGTACTCTTTAGTCGCCCTATATGACACGCGGGGAATGCGTGGGAATTATTCTTTCTCCCCTATGTATATATACATACATATATATATATATATATATATATATATATATATATATATATATATATATATATATATATATATATATATTTTTTTTTTTTTTTTTTTTTTTTTCATACTATTCGCTATTTCCCGCGATAGCGAGGTAGCGTTAAGAACAGAGGACTGGGCCTTTGAGGGAATATCCTCACCTGGACCTCTCCTCTGTTCCTTCTTTTGGAAAAAAAAAAAACGAGAGGGGAGGATTTCCAGCCCCCCGCTCCCTTCCCTTTTAGTCGCCTTCTACGACACGCAGGGAATACGTGGGAAGTATTCTTTCTCCCCTATCCCCAGGGAAATATATATATATATATATATATATATATATATATATATATATATATATATATATATATATTCGGCATGTGTACGAGTAGGAAGAGAGGAAAGTGAATGGTTCCCAGCGAATGTCAGTTTGCTGCAGGGGTGTGTGATGTCTCCATGGTTGTTTAATTTGTTTATGGATGGGGTCGTTCGGGAGGTAAATGCAAGAGTTTTGGAGAGAGTAGCAAGTACGTAGTCTGTTGTGGATGAGAGGGCTTGGGAAGTGAGTCAGTTGTTGTTCGCTGATGATACAGTGCTGGTGGATGATTCAGTTGACAAATTGCAGAAGTTGATGACTGAGTTTGGTAAATTGTGTTACAGAAGAAAGCTGAGAGTAAATGTGAATAAATGCAAGGATATTAAATTCAGTAGGGTTGAGGGACAAGTAAATTGGGAGTTAAGTTTGAATGGAGAAAAACTGGAGGGAGTGAAGTGTTTTAGATATCTGGCAGCGGATAGCACCATGGAAGCGGAAGTGAGTCACAGGGTGGGGGAGAGGGCGAAAGTTCTGGGAGCGTTGACAAATGCGTAGAAGGCGAGAACGTTATCTCGGAGAGCAAAAATGGGTATGCTTGAAGGAATAGTGGTTCCAAACAATGTTATATGGTTGCGAGGCGTGGGCTATAGATAGAGTTGTGCGCAGGAGGGTGGATGTGTTGGAAATGAGATGTTTGAGGACAATATGTGGTGCGAGGTGGTTTGATCGAGTAAGTAATGAAAGAGTAAGAGAGATGTGTGGTAATAAAAAGAGTGTGATTGAGAAAGCAAAAGAGGGTATATTGAAATGGTTTGGTCACATGGAGGGAACGAGTGAAGAAAGATTGACAAAAAGGATATATGCGTCATATAGGTGGAAGGAACGAGGAGGAGCAATGGGAGATCAAATTGGAGGAGGAAAGACGGAGTGAAAAAGATTTTGAGCGATCGGGGCCTATGCAGGAGGGTGAAAGGCGTGCAAGGAATAGAGTGAATTGGGACGATGTGGTATAACGGGGTCGACGTGCTGTCAATGGATTGAACCAGGGCATGTGAAGCGTCTGGGGTAAACCATGAAAAGTTTTGTGGGGCTTGGATGTGGAAAGGGAGCTGTTGTTTCGATGCATTACACATGACAGCTAGAGACTGAGTGTGAACGAATGTGGCCTTTGTTGTCCTTTTCTAGCGCTGCCTCGCACGCACACGGGGAGAATGGGGTGCCATTTCATGTGTGGCGGGGTGGCGGCGAGAATGGATGAAGGCAGGATGTATGAATATGTACATGTGTATATATGTATATGTCTGTGTATGTATATGTATGTATACGGTGAAATGTATAGGTATGTATATATGCGTGTGTGGGCGTTTGTGTATATACATGTTCATGAGGGTGGGCTGGGCCATTCTTTCGTCTGTTTCCTTGCGCTACCTCGCTAACACGGGAGACAGCGAAAAAGTATGATAATAATATGATATATATATATATATATATATATATATATATATATATATATATATATATATATATATATATATAATTATTTTTTCTATTATTCTATTTTGCTTTGTCGCTGTGTCCCGCGTTAGCGAGGTAGCGCAAGGAAACAGATGAAAGAATGGCCCAACCCACCCACATACACATGTATATACATACACGTCCACACACGCAAATGTACATACCTATACATCTCAATGTACACATACATACACACACGCCGACATATATATATATACACATGTACATAATTCATACTGTCTGCCTTTATTTACTCCCATCGCCACCTCGCCACACATGGAATAACAGCCCCCTCCCCCCTCATGTGTGCGAGGTAGCGCTAGGAAAACACAACAAAGGCCCCATTCGTTCACACTCAGTCTCTAGCTGTCATGTGATAATGCACCGAAACCACAGCTCCCTTTCCACATCCAGGCCCCACACAACTTTCCATGGTTTACCCCAGACGCTTCACATGCCCTGGTTAAATCCATTGACAGCACGTCGACCCCGGTATACCACATCGTTCCAATTCACTCTATTCCTTGCACGCCTTTCACCCTCCTGCATGTTCAGGCCCCGATCACTCAAAATCTTTTTCACCCCATCTTTCCACCTCCAATTTGCTCTCCCACTTCTCCTCGTTCCCTCCACCTCCGACACATATATCCTCTTGGTCAATCTTTCCTCACTCATTCTCTCCATGTGACCAAACCATTTCAAAACACCCTCCTCTGCTATCTCAACCACACTCTTTTTATTTCCACACATCTCTCTTACCCTTACATTACGTACTCGATCAAACCACCTCACACTACATATTGTCCTCAAACATCTCATTTCCAGCACATCCACCCTCCTGCGCACAACTCTATCCATAGCCCACGCCTCGCAACCATACAACATTGTTGGAACCACTATTCCTTCAAACGTACCCATTTTTGCTTTTCGACTAATGTTCTCGACTTCCAAACATTCTTCAAGGCTCCCAGAATTTTCGCCCCCTCCCCCACCCTATGATTCACTTCCGCTTCCATGGTTCATTCCGCTGCCAGATCCACTCCCAGATATCTAAAACACTTTACTTCCTCCAGTTTTTCTCCATTCAAACTTACCTCCCAATTGACTTGACCCTCAACTCTACTGTACCTAATAACCTTGCTCTTATTCACATTTACTCTTATTCACATTTACACTTTACCAAACTCAGTCACCAGCTTCTGCAGTTTCTCACATGAATAAGCCACCAGCACTCTATCATCAGCGAACAACAACTGACTCGCTTCCCAAGCTTTCTCATCCACAAGAGACTGCATACTTGCCCCTCTCTCCAAAACTCTTGCATTCACCTCCCTAACAACCCCATCCATAAACAAATTAAACAACCATGGAGACATCATGCACCCCTGCCGTAAACAGACATTCACCGAGACTCAATTACTTTCCTCTCTTCCTACACGTACACATGCCTTACATCCTCGATAAGAACTTTTCACTGCTTCTAACAACTTGCCTCCCACACCATATATTCTTAATACCTTCCAGAGAGCATCTCTATCAACTCTATCATATGCCTTCTCCAGATCCATAAATGCTACATACAAATCCATTTGCTTTTCAAAGTATTTCTCACATACATTCTTCAAAGGATCGATACATCATCTACTACATCATCTACTGATCGATACATCATCTACTACTTCTGAAACCACACTGCTCTTCCCCAATCTGATGCTCTGTACATGCCTTCACCTTCTTAGTCAATACCCTCCCATATAATTTCCCTGGAATACTCAACAAACTTATACCACTGGAATTTGATCGCTCACCATTATCTCCTTTGCCTTTGTACAATGGCACTATGCATGCATTCCGCCAATCCTCAGGCACCTCACTATGAGTCATACATACATTAAATAACCTTACCAACCGGTCAACAAGACAGTCAAACCCCTTTTAATAAATTCCACTGCAATACCTTCCAAACCCGCTGCATTGCAGGCTTTCATCTTCCGCAAAGCTTTTACTACCCCTTTTTCGTTTACCAAATCATTCTATCTAACCCTCTCACTTTGTAAACCACCTCGACCAATACACCCTATATCTGCTACTCTATCATCAAACACATTCAACAAACCTTCAAAATGCTCCCTCCATCTTCTCACATCACCACTACTTGTTATCACCTCCCCATTAGCCCCTTTCACCGATGATCCCATTTGTTCCCTTGTTTTACGCACTTTATTTACCTCCTTTCAAAACATCTTTTTATTCTCCCTAAATTTAATGATACTCTCTCACCCCAACTCTCATTTGCCCTCTTTTTAACCTCTTGCAACTTTCTCTTGACCTCCTGCCTCTTTCTTTTATACATCTCTCAGTCATTAGCATTATTTCCCTGCAAAAATCGTCCATATGCCTCTCTTCTCTTTCACTAATAATCTTACTTCTTCATCCCACCACTCACTACCCTTTCTAATCTCCTCAACTCCCACGCTTCTCATGCCACAAGCATCTTTTGTGCAAGCCATCACTGCTTCCCTAAATACATCCCATCCTTCCCCACTCCCCTTACGTCCTTTGTTCTCACCTTTTTCCATTCTGTACTTAGTCTCTCCTGGTACTTCCGCACACAAGTCTCCTTCCCAAGCTCACTTACTTTCAACACTCTCTTCACCCCAACATTCTCTCTTCTGAAAACCTCTACAAATCTTCACCTTCGCCTCCACAAGATAATGATCAGACATCCCTCCAGTTGCACCTCTCAGCACATTAACATCCAGAAGTCTCTGTTTCGCGCGCCTATCAATTAACACGTAATCCAATAACGCTCTCTGGCCATCTCCTACTTACATACGTATACTTATGTATATGTCTCTTTTTGAACCATGTATTCCCAATCACCAGTCCTTTTTCATCGCACAAATCTACAAACTCTTCACCATCTCCATTTACAACACTGAACACTCCATGTACACCAATTATTCCCTCAACTGCCACATTACTCACCTTTGCATTCAAATCACCCATCACTATAACCCGGTCTCGTGCATCAAAACTACTAACACTCACTCAGCTGCTCCCAAAACACTTGCGTCTAGTGATCTTTCTTCTCATGCCCAATAATCACCCATCTCTCTCCATCTACTTTCAGTTTTACCCATATCAATCTAGAATTTACTTTCTCACATTCTATCACATACTCCCACCACTCCTGTTTCAGGAGTAGTGCTACTCCTTCCCTTGCTCTTGTCCTCTCACCAACCCCTGACTTTACTCCCAAGGCATTCCCAAACCACTCTTCCCCTTTACCCTTGAGCCTCGTTTCACTCAGAGCCAAAACATCCAGGTTCCTTCCCTCAAACATACTACCTGTCTCTCCTTTTTTCTCATCTTGGTTACATCCACACACATTTATACGCCCCTGTCTGAGCCTTCGAGGAGGATGAGCACTCCCCGCGTGACTCCTTCCTCTGTTTCCCCTTTTAGAAGGGGAAACAAGGAGGGGAGGGTTTCTAGCCCCCTGCTCCCGTCCCCTTTAGTCGCCTTCTATGACACGGGAGGAATGCGTGGGAAGTATTCTTTCTCCCCATCACCTTTCCCGCTTAATCGAGGTAGTGTCAGAAATAGATGAACAATGCCCTCAATTGTACACAAACAGTCAGTGTGTCGTATGATACACTAAAAACCAAACTTACCATCTGTAACCACGCCCCACAGACTATTCCATGGTTTACGTTGACTGCCTCATATGTCTTAGTTCAACCCACTGATGGAACATCGTCCCCCATATACCACCACATCGTTCCATTTTCTTTTATGGTGACCGACATGGAGCAAATAACATGCCCCAATCAAGGTCAGCTCAGGCCAAAGAAAAATGCAAAGGAAAAAGAAAGTAGAAGCAAAGCAGGGCTCAGCAAGGGTCTGCAGACTTGAATCTTAGACGGAGAAAGATCATATGAAGTGGGAAAGACAAAAGAAAAGGAGTCATCAGACTGACCACTCCTCAAATGGCCGGTCTCTACACACAAGCTGTAGGTACCAGCAGTCAAACGCATGCCACAAGGGTAGGGACGCGTAGACAGTTTTCGAGAAAAATGAGCAAAATAATCAATTCTCTCCCAAGCACGCCAATATCCCTCCTCAGTGTTCAGACGCGGCGATCTCCTCAATCAATTTTTCTTCATTCATTCTTTCCACACGTCCACACCATCTCATTGGAACTTGATCAGCTTTCCCTGTCATACTTGGCCTACTACCAAATTCCCCGTACACTGCTATTCTTTACGCAATCAACCTGTCTCACGTCATACAGTGTGTGCACATCCATCCTCCTCTATTCTCTTGCATTTTGAATCCATGAATCACATCCATACAATACTGTCAGGACTAACATACCTTCAGACATACCTGCCCTTATCTTAACAGTGACTTTCACACGGTCCTCAATACATCCAGGAACATTCCCCACACCCACTCGACTACCCTATGACTCACTTTAGCCCCTCTGGTTTCATCTGTTGTCAAGTCCACTCTCATGTATCTTAAGCATCCCACTTTCTCTAAGTCCTCTCCGTTCTGACTTACTCGCAAACCATCTCATCTCATCTCTCTGCTGCAGTGCACTTCCTTACTTCTGTTCACATCTACTCAACTTCCATTTTCCACCACTTTCTCCCAAACTCTCAATCTTCTCCTTCCATCCACTCTCTCCCAAACTCTCAACATTCTCCCTTCACCCGCTCTCTGCCAAACTCTTTCACAGTTTATTCACGAGAAGCTGTGGGTGGACCTACTGTTGTCTCAGCTACACCTGCAGTTGTCAGTCACACGAACCAGAGGTACATGACGAGAACACCGCTCTTGGTGGTGCTGCTGCCATTCCTGTACTGTGTGGGTACAGAAGAGTCCATCTTGGCCACAGTCACAACGGTTATCAAAATTACACTTATTTACATTCAACATGATCATTAATCTTAAACATGTAAACATTATAGAAAGAGAATATTAGTAAGGAAATAGTATTTCTTTTTTCTTTGTTGGAGATTCCTGTCAAGGACAAAGTCCTCTTCAAGGCCGGCCTTAATTAAGAAGTAGACATATCTATAAGAGGGAAAAAAGAAGAGACAAAGAAAAATATTAGAAATTCTAGAGAAAATGAAAGACCTGCCTTTGAAATGTGCCAGGTCACATTCATTGGAAAAGACACGTGAAGGTAGAGTTCCAAAGTTTCGAGGTGTAGGAAAAGAAATAATTATCAAAACGGCCCACCCTTGAGATATCGACGGCCACACAGTAATTGCGTGGTCTAGCTAGTGGTGGGAGCACACAAGCAGCCAGTTCTAGGAAGTAAAAGCCAAAGTAATACCTATAGAAGAGGGAAGTGAACCAACAGTGGGGCGTAGGGCAAAAGGGTTAAGTTTTGAAGTTAGCCTTGGACAATCTATAAGTCGGACCACTTTCGACTCAATTCTCGATAAGGATGCGGAGCTAGAACCACACCAAATGTGAGAGCAGTACTCTGTATGAGGACGAATCAATCCCATGTATAAACGAAGCAACTGTTCGAAAGACAAGGAACTTCGACATCTAAACAGGATTTCCAATTTCTTAGAAAAAGATTTAGCTATTTACGTAATATGGGGTTTCCAAGATATAATGGATGTTACAATAGTACCAATTAAGTTCATCGAGGCAAAAAGCGAAATTATAGACCCGTCGAAGGAGAGGGAAAGTTGTGAGGAATGCTCGAGAGAGAGATGAACAGAAACGGTTTCTCGGAGGTATTAAACTTTACCAGATTTCGTCTATCCCACTGAGATATCCAGTCTAAGTCTGAGTTTAAAGTGGAAGTTGTGTCGAGACGAGATGCAGATCGAGTGAGAGAAGGAGCAGAATTGAAGGACATTGAGGAATGCTGTGGTGAGTTATCAGTATATAAGTGCATTTTTTTTTTTTGTGGAAGAAGGGTAATTGTTGATGAAAAGATGAAAAAATGTACGAGACAAGACAGAACCCTGAGCGACACCACTGTTGATGGAGAAAGGGGGAGAGACTGATCCATCAACAGAGCCACATGGATAGATGGGCCAGTAAGGAAGCTAGATGTGGGGGAGCAAAGTGAGGATGGGAAATCAAAACAGGGTAACATCAGTTCTATAACGGAAGCAATTCAAAAACATTTAAAAGTCTGAAAAAAAAAATCAGTGATTGTGGGATCCAGCTGAAGTTTTCTAAAACTGAGGAGATTGGAACTGTGATGCACATGTGAGACTATCAGCGATAACACCTGACACACAAAGTCACTTCCCAGAGTGAGAGCTGTACAGTATTCAGTGAAGTCGTCTGTCAAAAGGTATCTTCAACAACCTCAATGTTGTCTGTCAATTTCTCACAACCTAGATTTGTCACAAACAACTAGTAATTCATTACCATCCTGCATTCCCTTCTACAATGTATAAACTCTACAATGTATAAACTCTACAGTATATAAACTTTCTTTCGTCTAAACCCAATAACTCTTATCAACAATGGTGTGTTACTTTGTATGTCTTGCTCTGCCGGCAGCCGTTTATCCCCGATAACCCGTCCGACATCCCGGTGAGGAAGCCGGCAGACATCCCGCGCCAGTTCTTGATCGAAGAGAAAGACTTCTGCCGCAGAAGGGACAACCTGCAGGTGGTGACGTATGTTCACTCGGCCATCAGCCGGGTCGACCAACGAAGGGACACCAGAAGCACCTGGGCCAACTCTTCGATTCCTGGTCTCAATATGACCGTCGTCTACATGGTGGGTCGAGCTAAGAATAAGAAAGAGGAAAAGATCGTCGAGGAAGAGAGCAGACTGTACCATGACATTGTGCAGGTAAGCTGGACTTGCATCATACTTGCCTCTCTTGTCTCACTACATGGTGTAAACGAGCGTGCCTAGGCTCGCTGATCACAGGCTGACCCAGGCTCACTGATCATAGGCTGACCCAGGCTCGCTGATCACAGGCTGACCCAGGCTCGCTGATCACAGGCTGAGCTAGGCTCACTGATCACAGGCTGACCCAGGCTCACTGATCACAGGCTGAGCTAGGCTAGCTAATCACAGGCTGACCCAGGCTCGCTGATCACAGGCTGAGCTAGGCTAGCTAATCACAGGCTGACCCAGGCTCACTGATCACAGGCTGACCCAGGCTCACTGATCACAGGCTGAGCTAGGCTAGCTAATCACAGGCTGACCCAGGCTCGCTGATCACAGGCTGAGCTAGGCTAGCTAATCACAGGCTGACCCAGGCTCACTGATCACAGGCTGAGCTAGGCTAGCTAATCACAGGCTGACCCAGGCTCACTGATCACAGGCTGAGCTAGGCTAGCTAATCACAGGTTGACCCAGGCTCACTGATCACAGGCTGACCCAGGCTCACTGATCACAGGCTGACCCAGGCTCACTGATCACAGGCTGAGCTAGGCTAGCTAATCACAGGCTGACCCAGGCTCACTGATCACAGGCTGAGCTAGGCTAGCTAATCACAGGCTGACCCAGGCTCGCTAATCACAGGTTGACCCAGGCTCGCTAATCACAGGTTGACCCAGGCTCGCTGATCACAGGCTGAGCTAGGCTAGCTAATCACAGGCTGACCCAGGCTCGCTAATCACAGGCTGACCCAGGCTCGCTAATCACAGGTTGACCCAGGCTCGCTAATCACAGGTTGACCCTAAGCTCGCTAATCACAGGTTGACCCAGGCTCACTGATCACAGGCTGACCCAGGCTCGCTGATCACAGGCTGAGCTAGGCTAGCTAATCACAGGCTGACCCAGGCTCGCTAATCACAGGCTGACCCAGGCTCGCTAATCACAGGTTGACCCAGGCTCGCTAATCACAGGTTGACCCAGGCTCGCTAATCACAGGCTGACCCAGGCTCACTGATCATAGGCTGACCCAGGCTCGCCAATCATAGGCTGACCCTAAGCTCGCTAATCACAGGTTGACCCAGGCTCGCTAATCACAGGTTGACCCTAAGCTCGCTAATCACAGGTTGACCCAGGCTCGCTAATCACAGGTTGACCCAGGCTCGCTAATCACAGTTGACCCTAAGCTCGCTAATCACACGCTGAACCAGGCTCGCTAATCATAGGTTGACCCCAGGCTCGCTATTCACAGGTTGACCCAGGCTCGCTAATCACAGGTTGACCCAGGCTCGCTAATCACACGCTGAACCAGGCTCGCTAATCACAGGTTGACCCCAGGCTCGCTATTCACAGGCTGACCCAGGTTCGCTAAATACAGGCTGAACCAGGCTCGCTAATCACACGCTGAACCAGGCTCGCTAATCACAGGTTGACCCAGGCTCGCTATTCACAAGCTGACCCAGGTTCGCTAATCACAGGTTGACCCCAGGCTCGCTATTCACAGGCTGACCCAGGTTCGCTAAATACAGGCTGACCAAGGTTTGCCAAAAACGTCTGACAATCTTTGTTTCTTTTTAAGTAACCACTATTCATATCCTTATGTTCAAATTTTGGTTTCAGTGATCTTGGGATATGTACAAGTGGGGGTAAGAAAGGGTAGTGAGTGGTGGGATGAAGAAGTAAGATTATTAGTGAAAGAGAGAGGCATTTGGACGAAATTTGCAGGGAGATAATGCAAATGACTGGGAGATGTATAAAAGAAAGAGGCAGGAGATCAAGAGAAAGGTGCAAGAGGTGACAAAGAGAGTTCGGGTCAGAGAGTATCATTAAATTCTAGGGAGAATAAAAAGATGTTTTGGAAGGAGGTAAATAAAGTGCGTAATACAAGGGAACAAATGGGAACATCGGTGAAGGGGGCTAATGGGGAGGTGATAACAAGTAGTGGTGATGTGAGAAGGAGATGGAGTATTTTGAAGGTTTGTTGAATGTGTTAGATGATTGAGTGGCAGATAAAGGGTGTTTTGCTCGAGGTGGTGAGCGAAGTGAGAGGGTTAGGAAGAATGACTTAGTAAACAGAGAAGAAGTAGTGAAAGCATTACGGAAGATGAAAGCTGACAAGGCAGCGGGTTTGGATGGTATTGCAGTGGAATTCATTAAAACAGGGGGTGACTGTGTTGTTGACTGGTTGGTAAGGATATTCAATGTATGTATGACTCATGGTGAGGTGAGTGAGGATTGGCAGAATGCTTGCATAGTGCCATTGTACAAAGGCAAAATAGATAAAGGTGAGTGTTCAAATTACAGAGGTATAATTTTGTTGAGTATTCCTGGAAATTATATGGGAGGGTATTGATTGAGAGGGTGAAGGCATGTACAGAGCATCAGATTGGGGAGGAGCAGTGTGGTTTCAGAAGTGGTAGAGGATGTGTGGATCAGGTGTTTGCTTTGAAGAATGTATGTGAGAAATGCTTAGAAAAGCAAATATACTTGTATGTGGCATTTTTGGATCTGGAGAAGGCATATGATAAGAGTTGATAGAGATGCTCTCTGGAAGGTATTAAGAATATATGGTGTGGGAGGCAAGTTGCTACAAGCAGTGAAAAGTTTTTATCGAGGATGTAAGGCATGTGTACGAGAAGGAAGAGAGGAAAGTGACTGGTTCTCAGTGAATGTCGGTTTGCGGCAGGGGTGTGTGATGTCTCCGGGGTTGTTTAATTTGTTTATGGATGGGAGTGTTAGTGAGGTGAATGCCAGAGTTTTGGAGAGAGGGGCAGGTATGCAGTCTGTTATGGATGAGAGAGCTTGGGAAGTGAGTCGATTGTTGTTCGCTGATGATACAGCGCTGGTGGCTGATTCGGGTGAGAAACTACAGAAGCTGGTGATTGAGTTTGGTAAAGTGTGTGAAAGAAGAAAGCTGAGACTAAATGTGAATAAGAGCAAGGTTATTAGGTACAGTAGGTTTGAGGGACAAGTCAATTGGGAGGTAAGTTTGAATGGAGAAAAACTGGAGTAAGTGAAGTGTTTTAGATATCTGGGAGTGGATTTGGCAGCGGATGGAACCATGGAAGCGGAAGTGAGTCACAGGGTAGGGGAGGGGGCGAAAGTTCAGGGAGCGTTGAAAAATGTGTGGAAGGCCAGACATTATCTCGGAAAGCAAAAATGGGTATGTTTGAAGGAATAGTGGTTCCAACAATGTTATATTTTTGCGTGGCGTGGGCTATAGATGAGTTGTGCGGAGGAGGGTAGATGTGTTTGAAATTAGATGTTTGAGGACAGTATGTGGAGTGAGGTGCTTTGATCGAGTAAGTAATGAAAGGGTGAGAGAGATGTGTGGTAATAAAAAGAGTGCGGTTGAGAGAGCAGACGAGGGTGTTTTAAAATGGTCTGGTCACATGGAGAGAATGAGTGAGGAAAGATTGACAAAGAGGACATATGTGTCAGAGGTGGAGGGAACGAGGAGAAGTGGGACACCAAATTAGAGGTGGAAAGATGGAGTGAAAAGGATTACCGCGGTCGACGTACTGTCAATAGATTGAACCAAGGCATGTGAAGCGTCTGGGGTAAACCATGGAAAGTTTTGTGGGGCCTGGATGTGGAAAGGGAGCTGTGGTTTCGGTGCATTATACATGACAGCTAGAGACTGAGTGTGAACGAATGTGGCCTTTATTGTCTTTTCCTAGGGCTACCTCGCGCGCATGCGGGGGGAGGGGGTTGTCATTTCATGTGTGGCGGGATGGCGACGGGAATGAATAAAGGCAGCAAGTATGAATTATGTACGTGTACATATGTACATGTCTTTGTGTTTATATATGTATACGTTGAAATGTATAGGTATGTATATGTGCGTGTGTGGACGTGTATGCATATCCATGTGTATGTGGGTGGGTTGGGCCATTCTTTCGTCTGTTTCCTTGCGTTGCTTCGCTAACGCGGGAGACAGCGTGAAAGTATAGTAATAATAGATAAATATAAGAATATAAAAAACATCTCGTGCATAATAGTTAATGGTGATGATTACTTAAGATTACTGTGGGGACCATAAGCCATGGTTTTAGTCAAATCTCTTAATAAGAACATTAATGACTCAATCAGGTCAGATTGGTCTTAACGTACACGGGATTCCGGTCGTGCAGCGGCCCACCTTCTCCTAACGAAGTCGTTCTGTACGCGCGATGCTCACGTGCTGCGCGGTGCGCCTTGCGTACATCCTTTGGTACGGCTCATTGTTTCCGTCCACACACTGCATGCCGGCGCTGGGCTCGGGAATGTGCTAGATGCGTTTGTGAGGCGCTGGATGACTACATGCTATTATGGTTCGTAACGCTGGTAACAAAGGCCGCATTGAGGTCAGCCTCATGTTTACACACACACACACACACACACACACACCATAAGGAATGGTTGAACTCCTCCCATACGGATGGTAGAGGGACTGAAGCCCTCACGTTCTCCACTCTTAATGATTCAGAACAAATTTTCTCCCACCCTACCCATATTCCTGACTGCTGTGACTACTCTCCTAATATTCTGGATCTTTTTTTTTCGCCTCTCGTCCATCCCGCTGTATATAATCTCGTCCCCAGTTGGTTCATCTGATCAGAGGGTGACCAAGGCTCGCTAATCACAGACTGACCCAAGCACCTCCCCTTCCAGTAGCACCTTCTGAGCGTAGATATTGGCACCTCAATAAAGTTGACTGGAATAACTTATGTAACTTCTTTTCTGACTTTCCTTGGGTAAATTATTGTCCCTTATGTGATGACACTACAGTCTCCGCCAAACGGATAGATGTCATTCTTGCGGCAATGGAAGCATTTAACTCCTCTTCCTTCAAGACGATATCTTCGTCCAGTCCATGGTTCAACCGCTCCTGTTCGGTCGCCATGCGGGCAAGGGATCAGGCATATAGGACTTGGAAAAATTCTCCTTCCTCTAGCTCCCATCCAGGCCCGTAACCATTGCAAAGCATTCCTTTATTCAAAGTAAGTGCGATATCCTCTCCTCGTCATCTACTGATAGGTCTTTCTGGTCTTAGCTAAGGGCATCTCTAACAACTGTCGCTCTACCGTTCCTTCACTTTTCCGTTCTGACGGTACTACAGCTGTCCCTCCCAGATACCAAAGCAACTCTCTTTGGTTCCCGTTTCTCCCCTGACTCCACCTTGGTTGACTAACTTTCCTTCACCCCCTGATGTTCCTCTTACCAATACTATGCCTCTTCCCGTAATCTATTTTCAGACTGTCCGAATAGTGCTCTTCTGCGTTTCTGAGCATCAGTATGGCTTCAGTAAGGCATGATCCACTGGTGAAATTCTTTCCTATCTTTCTAATGTCTGGGCATCATTCCTGAATGATTTTGGGGAGTCATGTGTGTAGGCGCCCTTGACATATCCAAAGCTTTTAAAAGGGAGACGCATCGGGGTATCATCTCTAAGTTCCCCTCTTTTGGCTTCCCTTCCTCACTCTGCTCCTTCTTATCTAGCTGCCTCTCCGGTCGACCGATCTCTGTAGTTGATGATGGATCAGCCTCCTCCCATTTTCCATCAGCAGCGGTGTACCTCAAGGTTCTGTCCTGTCCCCTGCACTTTTTCTCCTATTTTCAACGATTTCCTTTCTTTCACAGATAATCAAATGCACTCATAAGCTGACGACTCAAACACTGCCCTCATCCACATCCTTCAGTTCTGCTCCTTCTCTCGCTCGATCTGCATCTCGTTTTGACTCAACTTCCTCAATAAACTTAGACTTGAACAGGATATCTCAGTGGGGTAGACGTAATCAAGTTTAATGCCTCCAAGACCCAGTTTCTACCCATCTTTCTATTGGAAACTCACAACTCTCGTCTCCCCTTTGATGGTTTTGTAATTCCATTCTCTTCTGAACAGTTTCTCTGTTTATACAAGGGATTGATTCACCCTTGTATAGAGTACTACTCTCACATAGTGGGGGTTCTAGCTCTGTATCCTTACTTGACAGAGTTGAGTCGAAAGCAGTCGGACTTATAAACTGTCCCAGGCTGTTTCAAACTTGACACTACGCCGCAATGTTGGTTCACTTTCCCTATTCTATAGGTATTACTTTGCTTTTTGCCCCCGTGAGCTGGCTGCTTGTGTGCCCTTACCACTAGGTAGACCACGCAATACCTGGCAAGCCCCTGCGTCACATGGTTATTGTGTGGCCATCGGCAACTCAAGGGTGGGCCGTTCTGATAACTGCTTCTTTCCTTTCACGTCGAAGCATTGGAACTCTCGACCTTCTCATGTCTTTCCCAATAACTATGACCTGGCTCACTTTGAAAGACAGGTCTTTCACTTCCTTTAGAACTCGTATTTTCCTTCGTCATTTCTTTTTCTTTCATTATTCTCTCTGTACTTCAATTAAGGCCCTGCCTTGCTGTGGACTTTTATCCGTGACTGGAGCCTTCAACATAAAGAAAATGCATGTTTACACGATGTAAAGAGCATATTGGACTCCTCCTGCTTGAGGTTACACCGCAAGTTTAAAAGTCACCTTTGGCGGAACTGTATCTTTGGGAGTACAGTCTCATCAAAGAACTTCTCACACTAGAGGAATCTACCTTTCCCTGCTACTGCAAGAGCTTTTAGAAAGGTTCTGGATATCTCCAGGACTCTTGTACAGAAACTGGTCGTAGGGTAATTATAAATAAATAGATAAATGAGCATACTGTTGACGGAGGAACAAAGGGATAGGTCGCCTAAAACCGAACAAGTGAGGCGTGACAAATTTAATATCTTGATTAGGGCGATGACCGTGAAGTGGAGGATGCTGTCTGACACACTTACAGAGGAAGGAGGATGGAGGTGCACGTACGTCGTTTTACGATAGGGCACGACGCTCCATCATATCCGACGGTCGTACTGCTGCATTTCAGTTCAAGATCGGCTGGGGTCCTGATGATGTGGCGGTTAGGCAGAGACGCGCAATCAGCATGATAAATGACAGATGTTCTCCATCTGTATGGATAATGTGGCGGTGAGGTCCAATGAAATTGACTGTATCCATCTAGATCGGTGGTTCTTAACCTTTTCATGGTCACGGAACCCTTTGAAAATATGAAATCTATGGACCCCTCCCGGGTAGAACGCACATAAGCACAAACTCACACACATACACACAAAATAATGTCCTCAGGTTATACTAGTATCCCATCATCCAACTTGTTTCAATCAGTCAGCATGTTAAAGAAGAGCCCAATTTTCAAGCAGATCACCTACTGGTCATACAACAGTAAATACATGGTATTTCATTATTCCTAACTATCATCGAACACCCAAAAGTACTAAACAATATCATCTCCTCTAGTCTGGAAGAAAAAAAGAAAAAAGATACAGTTAACAATTGAAAAGACTAAATTTTATCTTAGATTTCACCACGAACCGATGCTACCCTGGGATAACAGGAACTCTTGGAAATTTCTTTTATTTATCTTTTTTTTTTTTTTACCCTAGTTTGGAACCCCCTCACCCCCACACCCACCCCCACCCCACCCACCCACTCCCTTCCATGGGCCTCCCAGTGGTCCACGGACCATCAGTTAAAATCCCCTTATCTAGAGGGTTCGCTTCTTTGTAGCGAGACTCACAGTGAACGAATACGGTGGGTAACGTTCAGCAGCCTAGCCTTATCTTTGGGGACGACTACGTTTCCTGTTACGGTTGCCGGACGACACAAGAGTAAAGTTCATAGGAAAGACTTGGGTTGAGGCTCTGTGTTATGCCATACTCACATATCAAGGGAAGCAACGATCTCTTACTCTTTCTCGACTTTGATGCCAACCAGTAACCTGGGCCAAACTGACAGCATCGGGAACTGAGCACAGCATCCTTTGACTCACTCATTTCTTCTTCCTGACACGATGACTTGGGATGTCATAAGTATATCAATGACTTATTCCATAGGTCTTAAAAAGCCAATACAGCCACTACTATTAACGACACTGCCATGAAAATCGTGTAACTATTAACTGATAATGCCTCAGGGGTCGAAGATAGAAAAATTATAGCGAATATTCAGTTAAATTCTCTATGCATTAAAAGCATTTGATCCACAAAAAGTTGAATTGAATTCTCGGTGCATTGCTAGCATTTGATTCACGAACTCACATTTCCCTCAACTCACAAATGTTCCCCACAGCTGGACTACGAATGCTGGACGGTTCCCAATGTCCCTTGACCATCATCAAACGACTAGGATCCTAAACTGCCTCCTCGTCCCGACCCCGTTTCTATTCATCATTTCTGCAACATTTGTATTGAATCCAGCCTTTCCTCTGTAGGATACGATCTGTTTACGTCTTCCCTTGATCTCCGTGTGATCCAGCTATCCAATGCTGACGCTCTTCTAAACTGCAATAGCTTCAACTTTACCCTACATTCCACACCATCGTTTCTGCTCCAAGAGCAATCTTGGTGCTTACTGCGATAAAAAGAAAGTTATTGCTCACTTCATGGATTTTGAGTCTCTTAGCTTGTAAGACAGGTGTCTCAAAACTTCTCTACGACATTCATTACTTGGCATGTTTCTTTTTTTTACCCGTGGGGATAGGGGAGAAAGAATACTTCCCACGCATTCCCCACGTGTCGTAGAAGGCGACTAAAGGGAAAGGGAGCGGGGGACTAGAAACCCTCCCCTAGTAATATTTTAACTTTCTAAAAGGGGAAACAGAAGGAGTCACGCGGGGAGTGCTCATCCTCCTCGAAGGCTCAGATGGGGTGTATAAATGTGTGTGGATGTAACCAAGATGAGAAAAAAGGAGAGATAGGTAGTATGTTTGAGGAAAGGAACCTGAATGTTTTGGCTCTGAGTGAAACGAAGCGCAAGGGTAAAGGGGAAGAGTGGTTTGGGAATGTTTTGGGAGTAAAGTCAAGGGTTGGTGAGAGGACATGAGTAAGGGAAGGAGTAGCACTACTCCTGAAACAGGAGTGGTGGGAGTATGTGATAGAGTGTCAGAAAGTAAACTCTAGATTGATATGGGTAAAACTGAAAGTGGATGGAGAGAGATGGGTTATTATTGGTGCATATGCACCTGGGCATGAGAAAAAAGATCATGAGAGGCAAGTATTTTGGGAGCAGCTGAGTGATTGTGTTAGTAGTTTTGATGCACGAGACTGGGTTATAGTGATGGGTGATTTGAATGCAAAGGCGAGTAATATGGCAGTTGAGGGAATAATTGGTGTACATGGGGTGTTCAGTGTTGTAAATGGAAATGGTGAAGAGCTTGTATATTTGTGTGCTGAAAAAGGACTGGTGATTGGGAATACCTGGTTTAAAAAGAGATATACACATAAGTATACGTACGTAAGTAGGGAAGATGGCCAGAGAGCGTTATTGGATTAGGTGTTAATTGATAGGCGCGCGAAAGAGAGACTTTTGGATGTTAATGTGCTGAGAGGTGCAACTGGAGGGATGTCTGATCATTATCTTGTGGAGGCGAAGGTGAAGATTTGTAAAGGTTTTCAGAAAAGAAGAGAGAATGTAGGGGTGAAGAGAGTGTAGAGAGTAAGTGAGCTTGGGAAAGAGACTTGTGTGAGGAAGTACCAGGAGAGACTTGAGTGCAGAATGGAAAAAGGTGAGAGCAAAGGACATAAGGGGAGCGGGGGAAGAATGGGATGTATTTAGGGAAGCAGTGATGGTCTACGCAAAAGATGCTTATGGCATGAGAAGCGTGGCAGGTGGGCAGATTAGAAAGAGTTGTGAGTGATGGGATGAAGAAGTAAGAGTATTAATGAAAGAGAAGATAAAGGCTTTTGGATGAGTTTTCCAGGGAAATAGTGCAAATGACTGGGAGATGTATAAAAGAAAAGGCAGGAGGTCAAGAGAAAGGTGCAAGAGGTGAAAGAAAAAAAAGAGAGCAAATTAGAGTTGGGGTGAAAGAGGATAATTAAGTTTTAGTGAGAATAAAAAGATGTTTTGGAAGGAGGTAAATAAAGTGCGTAAGACAAGAGAACAAATGGGAACATCGGTGAAGGGGGCTAATGGGGAGGTGATAACAAGTAGTGGTGATATGAGAAGGAGATGGAGTGAGTATTTTGAAGGTTTGTTGAAATTGTTAGATGATAGAGTGGCAGATATAGGGTGTTTTGGACGAGGTGGTGTGCAAAGTGAGAGGGTTAGGGAGAATGTTTGGTAAACAGAGAAGAGGTAGTAAAAGCTTTGCGGAAGATGAAAGCAGACAAGGCAGCGGGTTTGGATGGTATTGCAGTGGAATTTACTAAAAAAGGGGGTGACTGTATTGTTGACTGGTTGGTGAAGATATTTAATGTATGTATGTATGACTCATGGTAAGGTGTCTGAGGATTGGCGGAATGCATGCATATTGCCATTGTACAAAGGCAAAGGGGATAAATGTGCGCGCTCAAATTACAGAGGTATCAGTTTGTTGAGTATTCCCGGGAGATTACATGGGAGGGTATTGACTGAGAGGGTGAAGGCATGTACAGAGCATCAGATTGGGGAAGAGCAGTGTGGTTTCAGAAGTGGTAGAGAATGTGTGGATCAGGTGTTTGCTTTGAAGAATGTAAGTGAGAAATACTTAGAAAAGCAAATGGATTTGTATGTAGCATTTTTGGATCTGGAGAAGGCATATGATAGAGTTGATAGAGAGATCCTGTGGAAGGTATTAAGAAGATATGGTGTGGGAGGCAAGTTGTTAGAAGTGGTGAAAAGTTTTTATAGAAGATGTAAGGCATGTGTGCGAGTGGGAAGAGAGGAAAGTGGATGGTTATCAGTGAATGTCGGTTTGCGGTAGGGGTGCGTGATGTCTCCATGGTTTTTTAATTTGTTTATGGATGGGGTTGTTAAGGAGGTGAATGCAAGAGTTTTGGAGAGAGGGGCAAGTATGCAGTCTGTTGTGGATGAGAGGGCTTCGGAAGTGAGTCAGTTGTTGTTCGCTGATGATCCAGTGCTGGTGGTTGATTCGGGTGAGAAACTGCAGAAGCTGGTGGCTGAGTTTGGTAAAGTGTGTGAAAGAAGAAAGCTGAGAGTAGATGTGAATAAGATCAAGGTTATTAGGTACAGCAGGGTTTAGGGACAAGTCAATTGGGAGAAAAGTTTGAATGGAGAAAAACTGGAGGAAGTGAAATGTTTTAGATATCTGGGAGCGGATTTAACAGCGGATGAAAACATGGAAGCGGAAGTGAGTCACAGGGTGAGGGAGGGGGGGGGGGGGGCGAAAGTTCGGGAGCGTTGAAAAATACGTGGAAGGCGAGAATGTTATCTCGGAAAGCAAAAATGGGTATGTTTGAAGGAATAGTGGTCCCAATAATGTTGTATGGTTGCGAGGCGTGGGCTATAGACAGAGTTGTGCGGAGGAGGGTGGATGTGTTGGAAATGAGATGTTTGAGGACAATATGTGGTGTGAGGTGGTTTGATCGAGTAAGTAATGAAAGGGTAAGAGAGATGTGTGGTAATAAAAAGAGTGTGGTTGAGAGAGCAGAAGAGGGTGTTTTGAAATGGTTTTGTCACATGGAGAGAATGAGTGAGGAAAGATTGACAAAGAGGATATATGTCAGAGGTGGAGGGAACGAGGAGAAGTCGGAAACCAAATTGGAGTTGGAAATATGGAGTGAAAAATATTTTTGAGCGATCGGGGCCTGAACATGCAGGAGGGTGCAAGGCGTGCAAATAATAGAGTGAATTGGAACGATGTGGTATACCGGGGTCGACGTGCTGTCAATGGATTGAACCAGGGCATGTGAAGCGTCTGGGGTAAACCAAGGACAGTTTTGTTGGGCCTGGATGTGGAAAGGGAGCTGTGGTTTCGGTGCATTATACATGACAACTAGAGACTGAGTGTGAACGAATGTGGTCTTTGTTGTCTTTTCCAAGCGCTACCTCGCGCACATGCGGGGGAGGGGGTTGTCATTTCATGTGTGGCTGGATGGCAACGGGAATGAATAAAGGCAGCAAGTATGAATTATGTACATGTGTAAATATGTATATGTCTGTGTAGGTATATATACTTTGAAATGTATAGGTATGTATATGTGCGTGTGTGGACGTGTATGTATATACATATGTATGTGGGTAGGTTGGGCCATTCTTTCGTCTGTTTGCTTGCGCTACCTTGCTGACGCGGGAGACAGCGACAAAGTACAATGAATATAAATATAAATGTTTCTTTTAGTGTTCCTCGGTATTCCTGGTGGTGTAAATATTCTTATATCCCTTCTAACTTTAAAGGTTACGACTGGAAACAAGAGAAGCTCTAATTTCTTCATCCTTTTTTCATTTATGTAATTTTTTCCTCGCATTCGAGATGGCCATGATTGAAGCGTTTTTATTTGTTTGTTTGTGCATGTTAATTCTTTTGGGAAAAAATGGACCAAAAATGACATTTACATATGATAATAGAGGACATAAAACTTAGAGTGCTGACCGTCTCAACGTCACATTTTCCAATGTCATCTTTTCAGCGCCGCGCTAACAGTCCTATTCACTTTCGCCTTATCATGCGACATGTAGCTATCGTTTTAGAATTTCCGATGTTGCCACACCAAATTCTTTATCTTATCCCATTCCCCAACAATACTTAAGTAAAATCAGATCCTCACAATGAGCTTTGACCATCTCTAGGACGAAATTAACTATGTATTCCCTACAGGGTAACTACACGGACCACTACCACCTGTTAAGCTACAAGGCCCTGGCCTCTCTATATTGGATCACTCGCCACTGTTCTCACGTTCCCTGGACGCTTCACGCAGACGACGACCTCCTCGTTGACACCTTCCTGCTGCAGAAGCTCATCCACGACCTGGATGACAAGTCTAAAGAGAAATTCGTGTGCAAGCCGCAGGGAGTGTCGGTGATGAGGAAAGGGAAATGGTTAGTAACAAAGGAGGAATACCCACGTAGGACCTACCCGTCCTACTGCCAAGGTACCATATGGCTCCTTGCCACCCACTTGGTGCCAAAACTTCTGGAGGCCTCCAAAAGTGTTAATTTGCTGTGGGTGGACGACGTTTACATTACCGGGATGCTGGCGAGAAAAGCTAAAATCAGGATAAAAAAGGTAATTACTTTATCTGCGCACAAGACATTTGATAATAAAACTATCGGTGATACCTTAGCATGGTACCACTCGAAGGGGAGTTTACGGCAGAAGTATTGGCTAGATATTGTCAATCATTATCGACCAACGGCAAATGCATCAGTAGTGTTATAAATAGTGATGATATCATAAATGTTTCTTTTTATTTTTATACAAAATATAAATGCTGTTACATGAGATTTTTTTATCACTTTCGATCCACATTTATTTCTGAAGAACAGCACCAGTTTAGATGACCATGGACGTCCCTTCCACACGTTGCATCGTTCCCACGTCTTGTTGTTACATTTGTAAGCCAGCTATCAATTGTTCACCCGAACTCTGGGCTAGAATGGCCGTGTGTTACAGAGCATATCCCTTACGTTGATCACCACCGTGTGTCAGGCAGCAAGGTGGTGGTGGTGCTGCCTCGCCACTGGCTGATAAGGCTCACCAATAAACATAAACCTTAATGGTCAAAACAGACAGAATTAACAGTGGCCATGACGCTGAGTCAGGTCGTATGAACACTATAAAACGTGACCACCGTGTTACCAGTCCCTCAGTGGAAACAGTGGGTTCATGAGCCGATGTGTTAAATACGATTTTTTCTTTTCTGATGAAAATCGTGTACCCAAATATCAATCAAGAAAATGCTTAATTGACAAACAGGAAAATCAACCGTTAACTTTCACTCATATCAAGAACATAGCGGTGTACACGATAATATTAGCGATTATCTTACCTGTATGTACACATGACTACACAGGGTTCTGGTCAAAGACTGGAAAGCGACAGATTCATGTAAGCATTATCAGGTTATCACCATAACTACATACATGATCTCAGACGGCAGTACTGGCGAAGGATATCAGAATAAGCAGGCCAAATGCTAGCAAGGGATACGAAGATAAACAGGCTAAAGACTAGCAAAGGATGTCAAGATATCTAGCTAAATACTGGCGAAGGATATCAAGATAACCAGAGTAAATACTGGCAAACGACAGCAAGATAACCAGGCCAATTACGGGCTTATGATATCAAGTTAAGCAGCCCGCTACGACGTAATGAATCTTTTATTAAGAAGGGTGTGACCATGGGTGGCTGGTACCAAGCTAGGACATGCGTCACACAGCGCCTGGGAGGCTAGGCTACTGAAGATAACGCCAACCTAGCATTAATCCTACACATACCTGCATGATCCAAGCCTCACACACGTAAGTCTTTTGTTCGTCGCTTCGATGGCTATGAGTGAACTCCAAAGAGTTGAATCCACAGACCTTAGAAACTACGCCAGACATGGAGAACATGTGACGTTTCACGTGTACTTACAAGTACCGTGCGACTGCACAAGTCTGACAGATCACCGCTGAATCAGCAGTGTGTATCCGGAGACACGTAGTTTTAGTGTTCGCACGATGTGCGAGTGGGAGACTCAAGGTTTATTCACTGTTATAAAGTCACAGTGTTGTACCCCTGCTATGCTTCTGAGACACCTGGCGTTCTCCCTGACGCATAGCTCCAGGATATAACAAGCAATGAAGAACAAATGGCGTACTCCTAACAAGTATGGCTGAACTTGAGGGCAGTGGTAGGATTTACGCTATAACCTGCAGTAGTTTCAGTTTGGGAATAACATGAACAGTGTGTGACGAGAGGCTTGTGTGTAATAGCGAGTGGATGATGCATGGGTCGCGGGTAATCATTACTGGTTTATTGTTCACCTGAAATCCCATTATAACGCCGCCATGGCAGGTGAGGATGGTTCCCGTGTCCACCATGATCTATCTTGGCAATGGTATATGCAGTTGGTCGACATAGCTTTCGGTAAATATAATCATTCGGGGCGTTCAATCAATCCATAAATAGCTACATGTTTACTGGACATACAGGTGCATGTGGTACTCAGGGGTCTGGAGACTGATAACGATTATGAACAAACCTATGTGGCAGCCAGGAATCCTTATGCAACGTCAGGTCTGGAGATTCATACTGGGTCGACACGGCAAGATTCATGTAGAATTAATGTAGTATTTGGCAATTATGGGATGGGATCATGTAAAGCACATAGGTTATGTCACAGTTGTAATGATATGATTTCTTCATCTAAGACTTTTATCTTCTAAGTATGTCTGCCCTTAAATTCTTGTGTTAGCCTTATCAGATATCAGTTCATACTTTTCTTTTCACAGGATAGTCTGCTTTGTTTTATGTAATGTCGTACTTCAGTGAATTGAAATATTATCTACTAGTCATATATTTCACGTTATCAAAGCACGTATTTTCTCTGCATGTATCACCCTTAAATATTTTACAATTAATTCTTTCGTTGATCTTTGTTAAACATCCTTCCTAACACAACCGTGTGTTGCATAACAGCAGATTCATTAGTGTAACGTATCTACCAAAAGATATTCTGTGTTTTTCCTTGAATCTTATATTCTTCGTAAATCACTAAAAATCATTTCGTACGGGTCCATTTCCCATTACGAAGTATAACACTGAAAGAGTAACTATTTGTGTAGAAGGCAGTACTTCAGAATGGGTCGTCACTATTCATAACAAGAAGTTCCTAATCTATGGATCTGGAGAAGGCATATGGTAGGGATAATGAGATGCTTTGTGGAAGGTCTTAAGAGTATGTGGTGTGGAGGTAAGCTGCTAGAAGCAGTAAAAAGTTTTTACCAAGGATGCAAGGCATGTATGTGTACGAGTAGGAAGAGAGGAGAGTGATTGGTTTCCAGTGAAGGTTGGTCTGCAGCAGAAGTATGTGATGTCCCCCATGGGTTTTGAATTTGTTTACGGATGGGGTGGCTACGGAGGTAAATGCAAGAATTTTGGAGAGAGGAGCGAATATGCAGTCTGTTGGGGATGAGAGGGACTGGAGAGTGAGTCAGTTGTTGTTCGCTGATGATACAGCTCTGGTGGCCGATTCGAGTGAGAAACTGCAGAAGTTGGTGACTGAGTTTGGAAGAGTGTGAGAAAGGAGAAAGTTGAGAATAAATGTGAATAAGAGCAAGGTTATTGGGTTCAGTAGGGTTGATGGACAAGTAAACTGGGATGCAAGTTTGAATGGAGAAAGATTGGAGAAAGTGAAGTGTTTTAGATATCTGGGAGTGGACTTGGGAGCAAATGGAACCATGGAAGTGGAAGTGGTTCACAGGGTCGGGGAGAGGGCGAAGGTTCTGGCAGCGATGAAGAATGTGTGGAAGGACAGAACATTATCTCGGAGAACAAAAATGGGCATGTTTGAAGGAATAGTAGTTCCAACAATATCATATGGTTGCGAGGCGTGGGCTATAGATAGGGTTGTACGGAGGAGGGTGGATGTGTTGGAAATGAAATGTTTGAGGACTATGCGGTGTGAGGTGGTTTGATCGAGTAAGTAATGAGAGGGTGAAAGAGATGTGTGGAAATAAAGTGTGGTTGAGAAAGCAGAAGAAAGTGTGTTGAAATGGTTTGGGCATATGGAGAAAATGAGTGAGGAAAGACTGACAAAGAGGTTATATGTCTCAGAGGTGGAGGGAACAAGGAGAAACGGGAGACCAAACTGGAAGAGAAAGGATAGAGTGAAAAGGATTTTAGGTGATCGGTGCATAAACATGCGGGAGGGTGAGAGGTGTGCAAGGAATAGAGTTAATTGGAACGATGTGGTATACCGGGGTCGACGTGCTATTAATGGACTGAACTAGGGTATGTGAAACGTCTAGGATGAACCATGGAAAGGTCTGAGGGGCTCGGATGTGGATAGAGAGCTGTTGTTTCGGTACATCACACATGACAGGTAGAGACTGAGTGTGAACGAACGTGGCCTCTTTTGTCTGTTTTCCTGGCGCTACCTCGCTGAAGTTGGGGGTAACGATGCTGTTTTCTGTGGGGCGGGGTTGAGCCGGAATGGATGAAGGCAAGCACGAATATATACAAGTGCATATATGTATTTGTCTGTATATGTGTATACATACGTATGTATATGTTTATATATGTATATTTATGTGTATGCGCGTGTACGGGCGTTTATGTGTGTGTGTGTATATATATATATAATATATATATATATATATATATATATATATATATATATATATATATATATATATATATATATATATATATATGGGCATATGAGTGGAAGGGCCATTCTTCGTCTTTATGCTGGCGTGACTTCGCTGACGAGGGAAACGGCGATCAAGTATGATATATATATATATATATATATATATATATATATATATATATATATATATATATATATACATATATATATATATATATATATATATATATATATATATATATATATATATACATATATATATATATATATATATATATATATATATATATATATATATATATATATATACATATGGGTATATGAGTGGAAGGGCCATTCAAGTATGATATATATATATGTATGTATATATATATATATATATATATATATATATATATATATATATATATATATATATATATATATATATATATATTTTGTCGCTGTCTCCCGCGTTTGCGAGGTAGCGCAAGGAAACAGACGAAAGAAATGGCCCAACCCACCCCCCATACACATGTATATACATACGTCCACACACGCAAATATACATACCTACACAGCTTTCCATGGTTTACCCCAGACGCTTCACATGCCCTGATTCAATCCACTGACACCACGTCAACCCCGGTATACCACATCGATCCAATTCACTCTATTCCTTGCCCTCCTTTCACCATCCTGCATGTTCAGGCCCCGATCACACAAAATCTTTTTCACTCCATCTTTCCACCTAAAATTTGGTCTCCCACTTCTCCTCGTTCCCTCCACCTCCGACACATATATCCTCTTGGTCAATCTTTCCTCACTCATTCTCTCCATGTGCCCAAACCATTTCAAAACACCCTCTTCTGCTCTCTCAACCACGCTCTTTCTATTTCCACACATCTCTCTTACCCTTACGTTACTTACTCGATCATACCACCTCACATCACACATTGTCCTCAAACATCTCATTTCCAGCACATCCATCCTCCTGCGCACAACTCTATCCATAGCCCACGCCTCGCAACCATACAACATTGTTGGAACCACTATTCCTTCAAACATACCCATTTTTGCTTTCCGAGATAATGTTCTCGACTTCCACACATTCTTCAAGGCTCCCAGGATTTTCGCCCCCTCCCCCACCCTATGATCCACTTCCGCTTCCATGGTTCCATCCGCTGCCAGATCCACTCCCAGATCTCTAAAACACTTCACTTCCTCCAGTTTTTCTCCATTCAAACTTACCTCCCAACATACTTGACCCTCAACCCTACTGTACCTAATAACCTTGCTCTTATTCACAGTTACTCTTAACTTTCTTCTTTCACCCACTTTACCAAACTCAGTCACCAGCTTCTGCAGTTTCTCACATGAATCAGCCACCAGCGCTGTATCATCAGCGAACAACAACTGACTCACTTCCCAAGCTCTCTCATCCCCAACAGACTTCATACTTGCCCCTCTTTCCAAAACTCTTGCATTCACCTCCCTAACAACCCCATCCATAAACAAATTAAACAACCATGGAGACATCATACACCCCTGCCGCAAACCTACATTCACTGAGAACCAATCACTCTCCTCTCTTCCTACACGTACACATGCCTTACATCCTCGATAAAAACTTTTCACTGCTTCTAACAACTTGCCTCCCACACCATATATTCTTAATACCTTCCACAGAGCATCTCTATCACCTCTATCATATGCCTTCTCCAGATCCATGAATGCTACATACAAATCCATTTGCTTTTCTAAGTATTTCTCACATACATTCTTCAAAGCAAAGACCTGATCCACACATCCTCTACCACTTCTGAAACCACACTGCTCTTCCCCAATCTGATGCTCTGTACATGCCTTCACCCTCTCAATCAATACCCTCCCATATAATTTACCAGGAATACTCAACAAACTTATACCTCTGTAATTTGAGCACTCACTCTTATCCCCTTTGCCTTTGTATAATGGCACTATGCACGCATTCCGCCAATCCTCAGGCACCTCACCATGAGTCATACATACATTAAATAACCTTACCAACCAGTCGACAATACAGTCACCCCCTTTTTTAATAAATTCCACTGCAATACCATCCAAACCTGCTGCCTTGCCGGCTTTCATCTTCCGCAAAGCTTTTACTACCTCTTCTCTGTTTACCAAATCATTTTCCCTAACCGTCTCACTTTGCACACCACCTCGACCAAAACACCCTATATCTGCCACTCTATCATCAAACACATTCAACAAACCTTCAAAATACTCACTCCATCTCCTTCTCACATCACCACTACTTGTTATCACCTCCCCATTTGCGCCCTTCACTGAAGTTCCCATTTGCTCCCTTGTCTTACGCACTTTATTTACCTCCTTCCAGAACATCTTTTTATTCTCCCTAAAATTTAATGATACTCTCTCACCCCAACTCTCATTTGCCCTCTTTTTCACCTCTTGCACCTTTCTCTTGACCTCCTGTCTCTTTCTTTTATACATCTCCCACTCAATTGCATTTTTTCCCTGCAAAAATCGTCCAAATGCCTCTCTCTTCTCTTTCACTAATAATCTTACTTCTTCATCCCACCACTCACTACCCTTTCTAATCAACCCACCTCCCACTCTTCTCATGCCACAAGCATCTTTTGCGCAATCCATCACTGATTCCCTAAATACATCCCATTCCTCCCCCACTCCCCTTACTTCCATTGTTCTCACCTCTTTCCATTCTGTACTCAGTCTCTCCTGGTACTTCCTCACACAAGTCTCCTTCCCAAGCTCACTTACTCTCACCACCCTCTTCACCCCAACATTCACACACACACACACACACACACATATATATATATATATATATATATATATATATATATATATATATATATATATATATATATAGAGAGAGAGAGAGAGAGAGAGAGAGAGTTGATAGAGATGCTCTGTGGAAGGTATTAAGAATATATGGTGTGGGTGGCAAGTTGTTAGAAGCAGTGAAAAGTTTTTATCGAGGATGTAATGCATGTGTACGTGTAGGAAGAGAGGAAAGTGATTAGTTCTCAGTGAATGTAGGTTTGCGGCAGGGGTGTGTGATATCTCCATGGTTGTTTAATTTGTTTATGGATGGGGTTGTTAGGGAGATGAATGCAAGAGTTTTGGAAAGAGGGGCAAGTATGAAGTCTGTTGTGGATGAGAGAGCTTGGGAAGCGAGTCAGTTGTTGTTCGCTGATGATACAGCGCTGGTGGCTGATTCATGTAAGAAACTGCAGAAGCTGGTGACTGAGTTTGGTAAAGTGTGTGAAAGAAGAAAGTTAAGAGTAAATGTGAATAAGAGCAAGGTTATTAGGTACGGTAGGGTTGAGGGTCAAGTCAATTGGGAGGTAAGTTTGAATGGAGAAAAGCTGGAGGAAGTGAAGTGTTTTAGATATCTGGGAGTGGATTTAACAGCGGATGAAACCATGGAAGCGGAAGTGAGTCACAGGGTGGGGGAGGGGGCGAAAATTCTGGGAGCCTTGAAGAATGTTTGGAAGTCGAGAGCATTATCTCGGAAAGTAAAAATGGGTATGTTTGAAGGAATAGTGGTTCTAACAATGTTGTATGGTTGCGAGGCGTGGGCTATGGATAGAGCTGTGCGCAGGAGGGTCGATTTGCTGGAAATGAGATGTTTGAGGACAATATGTGGTGTGAGATGGTTTGATCGAGTAAGTAATGTAAGGGTGAGAGAGATGTGTGGAAATAAAAAGAGTGTGGTTGAGAGAGCAGAAGAGGGTGTTTTGAAATGGTTTGGTCACATGGAGAGAATGAGGGGGAAAGATTGACCAAGAGGATATATGTGTCAGAGGTGGAGGGAACGAGGAGAAGTGGGAGACCAAATTGGAGGTGGAGAGATGGAGTGAAAAAGATTTTTAGTGATCGGGGCCTGAACATGCAGGAGGGTGAAAGGCGTGCAAGGAATAGAGTGAATTGGAACGATGTGGTATACCGGGGTCGACGTGCTGTTAATGGATTGAACCAGGGCATGTGAAGCGTCTGGGGTAAACCATGCAAAGTGTGTGGGGCCTGGATGTTGAAAGGGAGCTGTGGTTTCGGTGCATTATTACATGACAACTAGAGACGGAGTGTGAACAAATGGGGCCTTTGGTGTCTTTCCTAGCGCTACCTCGCACATATGAGGGGGAGGGGGTTGTTATTCCATGTGTGGCGAGGTGGTGATGGGAACAAATAAAAGCAGACAGTATGAATTATGTACATGTGTATATATGTATATGTCTGTGTGTGTATATATATGTGTACATTGAGATGTATAGGTATGTATATTTTGCATGTGTGGACATGTAGTATATACATGTGTATGTGGGCGGGTTGGGCCATTCTTTCGTTTGTTTCCTTGCACTACCTCGCTAACGCGGGAGACAGCGACAAAGCAAAATAAATAAAATAAATAAATAAATATATATATATATATATATATTTTTTTTTATTTTTTTATTATACTTTGTTGCTGTCTCCCGCGTTTGCGAGGTAGCGCAAGGAAACAGACGAAAGAAATGGCCCAACCCCCCCCCCCCCATACACATGTATATACATACGTCCACACACGCAAATATACATACCTACACAGCTTTCCATGGTTTACCCCAGACGCTTCACATGCCTTGATTCAATCCACTGACAGCACGTCAACCCCGGTATACCACATCGCTCCAATTCACTCTATTCCTTGCCCTCCTTTCACCCTCCTGCATGTTCAGGCCCCGATCACACAAAATCTTTTTCACTCCATCTTTCCACCTCAAATTTGGTCTCCCTCTTCTCCTCGTTCCCTCCACCTCCGACACATATATCCTCTTGGTCAATCTTTCCTCACTCATTCTCTCCATGTGCCCAAACCACTTCAAAACACCCTCTTCTGCTCTCTCAACCACGCTCTTTTTATTTCCATACATCTCTCTTACCCTTACGTTACTCACTCGATCAAACCACCTCACACCACACATTGTCCTCAAACATCTCATTTCAAGCACATCCATCCTCCTGCGCACAACTCTATCCATAGCCCACGCCTCGCAACCATACAACATTGTTGGAACCACTATTCCTTCAAACATACCCATTTTTGCTTTCCGAGATAATGTTCTCGACTTCCACACATTCTTCAA
>NC_092233.1:28519180-28654180 GCF_036320965.1 Panulirus ornatus | reverse complement strand
ACTCTCCTGCATGTTCAGGCTCCGATCGCTTAAAATCTTTTTCACTCCATCTTTCCACCTCCAATTTGGTCTTCCACTTCTCCTCGTTCCCTCCACCTCTGACACATATATCCTCATTCTCTCCATGTGACCAAACCATTTCAATACACCCTCTTCTACTCTCTCAACCACACTTTTTTTATTACCACACATTTCTCTTACACTTTCATTACTTACTCGATCAAACCACCTCTCACCACATATTGTCCTCAAACATCTCATTTCCAACACATCCACCCTCCTCCGCATAACCCTATCTATAATCCACGCCTCGCAACTATATAACATTGTTAGAACATACCCATTTTTGCTTTCCGAGATAATGTCTCGCCTTCCACATATCCTTCAACGCTCCGAGAACCGTCCGCCCCTCCCCCACCCTGTGAATCACTTCCGCTTCCGTGGTTCCATCCGCTGTTAAATCCACTCCCAGATATCTAAAACACTTCATTTCCTCCAGTTTTTCTCCATTCAAACTTACCTCGCAGTTGACTTGTCCCTCAACCCTACTGTACCTAATAACCTTGCTCTTATTCACATTTACTCTCAGCTTTCTTCTTTCACACACTTTACCAAACTCAGTCACCAGCTTCTGCAGTTTCTCACCCGAATCAGCCACCAGCGCTGTATCATCAGCGAACAACAACTGACTCACTTCCCAAGCTCTCTCATCCCCAACAGACTTCATACTTGCCCCTCTTTCCAAAACTCTTGCATTTACCTCCCTAACAACCCCATCCATAAACAAATCAAACAACCATGGAGACATCACACACCCCTGCCGCAAACCTACATTCACTGAGAACCAATCACTTTCCTCTCTTCCTACACGTACACATGCCTTACATCCTCGATAAAAACTTTTCACTGCTTCTAACAACTTTCCTCCCACACCATATATTCTTAATACCTTCCACAGAGCATCTCTATCAACTCTATCAATCAGGAAATGCATATATATATATATATATATATATATATATATATATATATATATATATATATATATATATATATATATCTGTTTCCCATTTTAGAAAGTTTGCTTTGAAGAATGTATGTGAGAAATACTTAGAAAAGCAAATGGATTTGTATGTAGCATTTATGGATCTGGAGAAGGCATATGATAGAGTTGATAGAGATGCTCTGTGGAAGGTATTAAGAATATATGGTGTGGGAGGAAAGTTGTTAGAAGCAGTGAAAAGTTTTTATCGAGGATGTAAGGCATGCGTACGTGTAGGAAGAGAGGAAAGTGATTGGTTCTCAGTGAATGTAGGTTTGCGGCAGGGGTGTGTGATGTCTCCATGGTTGTTTAATTTGTTTATGGATGGGGTTGTTAGGGAGGTAAAGGCAAGAGTTTTGGAAAGAGGGGCAAGTATGAAGTCTGTTGGGGATGAGAGAGCTTGGGAAGTGAGTCAGTTGTTGTTCGCTGATGATACAGCGTTGGTGGCTGATTCATGTGAGAAACTGCAGAAGCTGGTGACTGAGTTTGGTAAAGTGTGTGGAAGAAGAAAGTTAAGAGTAAATGTGAATAAGAGCAAGGTATTAGGTACAGTAGGGTTGAGGGTCAAGTCAATTGGGAGGTGAGTTTGAATGGAGAAAAACTGGAGGAAGTGAAGTGTTTTAGATATCTGGGAGTGGATCTGGCAGCGGATGGAACCATGGAAGCGGAAGTGGATCATAGGGTGGGGGAGGGGGCGAAAATTCTGGGGGCCTTGAAGAATGTGTGGAAGTCGAGAAAATTATCTCGGAAAGCAAAAATGGGTATGTTTGAAGGAATAGTGGTTCCAACAATGTTGTATGGTTGCGAGGCGTGGGCTATGGATAGAGTTGTGCGCAGGAGGATGGATGTGCTGGAAATGAGATGTTTGAGGACAATGTGTGGTGTGAGGTGGTTTGATCGAGTTGAGTAACGTAAGGGTAAGAGAGATGTGTGGAAATAAAAAGAGCGTGGTTGAGAGAGCAGAAGAGGGTGTTTTGAAGTGGTTTGGGCACATGGAGAGAATGAGTGAGGAAAGATTGACCAAGAGGATATATGTGTCGGAGGTGGAGGGAACGAGGAGAAGAGGGAGACCAAATTGGAGGTGGAAAGATGGAGTGAAAAAGATTTTGTGTGATCGGGGCCTGAACATGCAGGAGGGTGAAAGGAGGGCAAGGAATAGAGTGAATTGGAGCGATGTGGTATACCGGGGTTGACGTGCTGTCAGTGGATTGAATCAAGGCATGTGAAGCGTCTGGGGTAAACCATGGAAAACTGTGTAGGTATGTATATTTGCGTGTGTGGATGTATGTATATACATGTGTATGGGGGGGGGGGGGTTGGGCCATTTCTTGCGTCTGTTTCCTTGCGCTACCTCGCAAACGCGGGAGACAGCGACAAAGTATAAAAAAAAAAAATATATATATATATATATATATATATATATATATATATATATATATATATAATATATATATATATATACACACACGCCCACATACGCACATATACATTCTCATACGTTTTAACGTATACATACATATACATACACAGACATATAAATATATATACATATGTACATATTCATACCTACTGCCCTTAACCATTCACGTCGCCACCCCGTCACACTCCACTCCCCCGCGCGCGCGCGAGGTAGCGCTAGGAAAAGACAACAAAGGCCACCTTCGTTCACACTCAGTCTCTAGCTTTCATGTATAATGCACCGAAACCACAGCTCCCTTTCCACATCTAGGCCTCACAAAACTTTCCATGGTTTACCCCAGACACTTCACATGCCCTGGTTCAATCCATTGACAGCACGTGGACCCTGGTATACCACATCGTTCCAATTCACTCTATTCCTTGCATATCTTTCACCCTCCTGCATGTTCAGGCTCCGATCGCTTAAAATCTTTTTCACTCCATCTTTCCACCTCCAATTTGGTCTCCCACTTCTCCTCGTTCCCTCCACCTCTGACACATATATCCTCATTCTCTCCATGTGACCAAACCATTTCAATACACCCTCTTCTGCTCTCTCAACCACACTTTTTTTATTACCACACATTTCTCTTACACTTTCATTACTTACTCGATCAAACCACCTCTCACCACATATTGTCCTCAAACATCTCATTTCCAACACATCCACCCTCCTCCGCATAACCCTATCTATAATCCACGCCTCGCAACTATATAACATTGTTAGAACATACCCATTTTTGCTTTCCGAGATAATGTCTCGCCTTCCACATATCCTTCAACGCTCCGAGAACCGTCGCCCCCTCCCCCACCCTGTGAATCACTTCCGCTTCCGTGGTTCCATCCGCTGTTAAATCCACTCCCAGCTATCTAAAACACTTCACTTCCTCCAGTTTTTCTCCATTCAAACTTACCTCGCAGTTGACTTGTCCCTCAACCCTACTGTACCTAATAACCTTGCTCTTATTCACATTTACTCTCAGCTTTCTTCTTTCACACACTTTACCAAACTCAGTCACCAGCTTCTGCAGTTTCTCACCCGAATCAGCCACCAGCTGATGGAGGGAACGAGGAGAAGTGGGAGACCAAATTGGAGGTGGAAAGATGGAGTGAAAAAGATTTTGAGTGATCGGGGCCTGAACATGCAGGAGGGTGAAAGGCGTGCAAGGAATAGAGTGAATTGGAACGATGTGGTATACCGGGGTCGACGTGCTGTCAATGGATTGAACCAGGGCATGTGAAGCATCTGGGGTAAACCATGGAAAGTTCTGTGGGGTCTGGATGTGGAAAAGGAGCTGTGGTTTCGGTGCATTATTACATGACAGCTAGAGACTGAGTGTGAACGAATGGGGCCTTTGTTGTGTTTTCCTAGCGCTACCTCGCACACATGAGGGGGGAGGGGGTTGTTCTTCCATGTGTGGCGAGGTGGCGATGGAAATGAATAAAGGCAGACAGTATGAATTATGTACATGTGTATATATTTATATGTCTGTGTGTGTATATATATGTATACAATGAGATGTATAGGTATGTATATTTGCGTGTGTGGACGTGTATGCATATGCATGTGTATGTGGGTAGGTTGGGCCATTCTTTTGTCTGTTTCATTACGCTACCTCGCTAACGCGGAAGACAGCGACAAAGCAAACCAAATATATATCTATCTATCTATCTATCTATATATATATATATATATATATATATATATATATATATATATATATATATATATATATATATATATTATCCCTGGGGATAGGGGAGAAAGAATACTCCCCACGTATTCCCTGCATGTCGTAGAAGGCGACTAAAAGGGGAGGGAGCGGGGGCTGGATATCCCCCCTCTCTTTTTTTTTTTTCAATTTTCCAAAAGAAGGAACAGAGAAAGGGGCTAAGTGAGGATGTTCCCTCAGGGGCCCGGTCCTCTGTTCTTAACGCCACCTCGCTGGCGCGGGAAGTGGCGAGTAGTTTAAAAGAAAAAAAGAAAAGATATATATATATATATATATATATATATATATATATATATATATAAATATATATATATATATATATATATATCCTTTTTGAAACATATTTTTCAATTAACTTTTAAAGATGATTACCTAAGAAAACATGGGAAACCGATCTTACGTCCTTCACTATATCAAAAACAACAGCAGCTACAACTACAAATACTACTATTCTAGCTGATGGATCACATATGATGAAATAGTTCATAAAAATACATTTAATATGTTAATTTCCTATTCGCTGCCTATCTGCGTACACTATCTTTTTTTTCCCTTTACCCAAAAGCAGTATCACTCTCCATACATTGTCGGGCACTTATTCCAACGTGCGCATTGGTAAACTTAAGGAAATCATCGTTCCAGTCAACACCAAATTACGGAAAAGATCATCACTTGGTAAGCGATTTCCATCACGGTTTTCAACGAAATCTTTCACTTCTGACGAATCTGCTTGATTTCTTGTATGTGTAGACGACATCAAGACACTGAACAGCTGCAAACTAATAGATGGACTAGGGCCACAGGTGGCAAACAGATGGCGGTAGAGACAAGTGCAGAGTTCTACTGTAGCAAAAGCAAGCTGCAGTATAACATCTTTGGATATATCAAAATCAAATGAGGAAGAAGACGAGTGACCAGTGGAAAGAAGCAGTAAAAAAAAAAAAAAATAATCAAATCGAGACTTCACTGGTAGGAGATTCAAATCAAGGAGTAATCCCCATTCTTTACAGATCATTAGTGCGTTCCTACCTAGGGTGTCGTGTTTAGTTTTGGCCATTCTACTTAGAATTTACAGACACAATGGATAGATAGAGTACAACGGCGGACAACAGTGGTGACTCCCTGATTGGGAAACAAATCAAACAAAAGCCGATCAACTGAATTACATCTATTTCCTTTACGATAAAGAATGTTAAGAAATGATTCAACGCTTCATTTAGATTTATCAATGTCTTTGATTATTTCGATCTAAGAAGCCACTAATGGCTTGA
The DNA here is from genome assembly GCF_036320965.1 of Panulirus ornatus. Classification (NCBI taxonomy): domain Eukaryota; kingdom Metazoa; phylum Arthropoda; class Malacostraca; order Decapoda; family Palinuridae; genus Panulirus; species Panulirus ornatus. Next base: position 28,648,676 of record NC_092233.1, on the reverse strand, counting down.
CTTGTTTCATAATACTCTTGATAGTGGGCAAGTGTTTTAACTTCGAATGTGGAAAAGTTCTCTTTCTTCACCGGTATTGTTAATAAATTGAATGATTTACTAATTACAGCGGATGAAAGCAGCACCACAGATATGTTTAAGAATACGTCTGTCAACTACTTCGCTTCTAGTCCACGACTGACATTATTTGCGCCTTCATAGTTATATATATATATATATATATATATATATATATATATATATATATATATATATATAGGGGATAGGGGATTAAGAATACTTCCTACGTATTCCCTGCGTGTCGTAGAAGGCGACTAAAAGGGGAGGGCGCGGGGGGCTGGAAATCCTCCCCTCTCGGTTTTTTTTTTTTTTTTTTCAAAAGAAGGAACAGAGGGGGCCAGGTGAGGATATTCCAAAAAAGGCCCAGTCCTCTGTTCTTAACGCTACCTCGCTAACGCGGGAAATGGCGAAGAGTATGAAAATATATATATATATATATATATATATATATATATATATATATATATATATATATATATATATATATATATATATAAAGTTTCAGGCATTTCTCTAATTCATTTGTATCGTTCCTCTGCTCTTATCACACTAATCTACGAGTGTCTTATCTCTTCCACTAACAAAAAAAAAAAAAGCAGAGAAATGACCTAATAGTTTGTTGTCCTTTGAATTCCTTTGTATCTCTTCCTACCACTCAGGAGTAGTACATACCTCATCACATGCACATAGGAGAAGCACATACCTCATCAGAACCACTCAGGTATGCCTCATCACTTCCACACACGAGTATCACATACCCCATCACGTCCACTCTGGAGTAGCACATATTATATATCTACTTTTGTATATAACCCTCAAAAGAACTGTTTTTGTGTTGTACTGTGCCCTTTAATATACCATTACGTTTTCTCATATACATACGAAGACATAAATCCATTCTTTTATTACGTCAATGACAATATCTTTCTTACATAAATTATCATCAAAGTAATTGTAAAAAATAGTTATTACTCTTCTGTATGAGGACGTGCTTGTTATGCTAATACAATATTTTTGGGAGCCGGAGCTAATTTGCCGAAACGCAGATCCGCTCTCTGCTCGTTGCTTACTAGGTAATTATATATATATATATATATATATATATATATATATATATTTTTTTTTTTTCTTTTTTTTTTTTTTATACTTTGTCGCTGTCTCCCGCGTTTGCGAGGTAGCGCAAGGAAACAGACGAAAGAAATGGCCCAACCCCCATACACACGTACATACACACGTCCACACACGCAAATATACATACCTACACAGCTTTCCATGGTTTACCCCAGACGCTTCACATGCCTTGATTCAATCCACTGACAGCACGTCAACCCCTGTATACCACATCGCTCCAATTCACTCTATTTCTTGCCCTCCTTTCACCCTCCTGCATGTTCAGGCCCCGATCACACAAAATCTTTTTCACTCCATCTTTCCACCTCCAATTTGGTCTCCCTCTTCTCCTCGTTCCCTCCACCTCCGACACATATATTCTTTTGGTCAATCTTTCCTCACTCATTCTCTCCATGTGCCCGAACCATTTCAAAACACCCTCTTCTGCTCTCTCAACCACGCTCTTTTTATTTCCACACATCTCTCTTACCCTTACGTTACTTACTCGATCAAACCACCTCACACCACACATTGTCCTCAAACATCTCATTTCCAGCACATCCATCCTCCTGCGCACAACTCTATCCATAGCCCACGCCTCGCAACCATACAACATTGTTGGAACCACTATTCCTTCAAACATACCCATTTTTGCTTTCCGAGATAATGTTCTCGACTTCCACACATTTTTCAAGGCTCCCAAAATTTTCGCCCCCTCCCCCACCCTATGATCCACTTCCGCTTCCATGGTTCCATCCGCTGACAGATCCACTCCCAGATATCTAAAACACTTCACTTCCTCCAGTTTTTCTCCATTCAAACTCACCTCCCAATTGACTTGACCCTCAACCCTACTGTACCTAATAACCTTGCTCTTATTCACATTTACTCTTAACTTTCTTCTTCCACACACTTTACCAAACTCAGTCACCAGCTTCTGCAGTTTCTCACATGAATCAGCCACCAGCGCTGTATCATCAGCGAACAACAACTGACTCACTTCCCAAGCTCTCTCATCCCCAACAGACTTCATACTTGCCCCTCTTTCCAGGACTCTTGCATTTACCTCCCTAACAACCCCATCCATAAACAAATTAAACAACCATGGAGACATCACACACCCCTGCCGCAAACCTACATTCACTGAGAACCAATCACTTTCCTCTCTTCCTACACGTACACATGCCTTACATCCTCGATAAAAACTTTTCACTGCTTCTAACAACTTGCCTCCCACACCATATATTCTTAATACCTTCCACAGAGCATCTCTATCAACTCTATCATATGCCTTCTCCAGATCCATAAATGCTACATACAAATCCATTTGCTTTTCTAAGTATTTCTCACATACATTCTTCAAAGCAAACACCTGATCCACACATCCTCTACCACTTCTGAAACCGCACTGCTCTTCCCCAATCTGATGCTCTGTACATGCCTTCACCCTCTCAATCAATACCCTCCCATATAATTTACCAGGAATACTCAACAAACTTATACCTCTGTAATTTGAGCACTCACTCTTATCCCCTTTGCCTTTGTACAATGGCACTATGCACGCATTCCGCCAATCCTCAGGCACCTCACCATGAGTCATACATACATTAAATAACCTTACCAACCAGTCAACAATACAGTCACCCCCTTTTTTAATAAATTCCACTGCAATACCATCCAAACCTGCTGCCTTGCCGGCTTTCATCTTCCGCAAAGCTTTTACTACCTCTTCTCTGTTTACCAAATCATTTTCCCCAACCCTCTCACTTTGCACACCACCTCGACCAAAACACCCTATATCTGCCACTCTGTCATCAGACACATTCAACAAACCTTCAAAATACTCATTCCATCTCCTTCTCACATCACCACTACTTGTTATCACCTCCCCATTTACGCCCTTCACTGAAGTTCCCATTTGCTCCCTTGTCTTACGCACCCTATTTACCTCCTTCCAGAACATCTTTTTATTCTCCCTAAAATTTACTGATAGTCTCTCACCCCAACTCTCATTTGCCCTTTTTTTCACCTCTTGCACCTTTCTCTTGACCTCCTGTCTCTTTCTTTTATACTTCTCCCACTCAATTGCATTTTTTCCCTGCAAAAATCGTCCAAATGCCTCTCTCTTCTCTTTCACTAATACTCTTACTTCTTCATCCCACCACTCACTACCCTTTCTAAACAGCCCACCTCCCACTCTTCTCATGCCACAAGCATCTTTTGCGCAATCCATCACTGATTCCCTAAATACATCCCATTCCTCCCCCACTCCCCTTACTTCCATTGTTCTCACCTTTTTCCATTCTGTACACAGTCTCTCCTGGTACTTCCCCACACAGGTCTCCTTCCCAAGCTCACTTACTCTCACCACCTTCTTCACCCCAACATTCACTCCTCTTTTCTGAAAACCCATACTAATCTTCACCTTAGCCTCCACAAGATAATGATCAGACATCCCTCCAGTTGCACCTCTCAGCACATTAACATCCAAAAGTCTCTCTTTCGCACGCCTGTCAATTAACACGTAATCCAATAACGCTCTCTGGCCATCTCTCCTACTTACATAAGTATACTTATGTATATCTCGCTTTTTAAACCAGGTATTCCCAATCATCAGTCCTTTTTCAGCACATAAATCTACAAGCTCTTCACCATTTCCATTTACAACACTGAACACCCCATGCATACCAATTATTCCCTCAACTGCCACATTACTCACCTTTGCATTCAAATCACCCATCACTATAACCCGGTCTCGTGCATCAAAACCGCTAACACACTCATTCAGCTGCTCCCAAAACACTTGCCTCTCATGATCTTTCTTCTCATGCCCAGGTGCATATGCACCAATAATCACCCACCTCTCTCCATCAACTTTCAATTTTACCCATATTAATCGAGAATTTACTTTCTTACATTCTATCACATACTCCCACAACTCCTGTTTCAGGAGTATTGCTACTCCTTCCCTTGCTCTTGTCCTCTCACCAACCCCTGACTTCACTCCCCAGACATTTCCAAACCACTCTTCCCCTTTACCCTTGAGCTTCGTTTCACTCAGAGCCAAAACATCCAGGTTCCTTTCCTCAAACATACTACCTATCTCTCCTATATATATATATATATATATATATATATATATATATATACATTTTTTTTTTTTTTTTATACTTTGTCGCTGTCTCCCGCGTTTGCGAGGTAGCGCAAGGAAACAGACGAAAGAAATGGCCCAACCCCCCCCATACACACGTATATACATACGTCCACACACGCAAATATACATACCTACACAGCTTTCCATGGTTTACCCCAGACGCTTCACATGCCTTGATTCAATCCACTGACAGCACGTCAACCCCGGTATACCACATCGCTCCAATTCACTCTATTCCTTGCCCTCCTTTCACCCTCCTGCATGTTCAGGCCCCGATCACACAAAATCTTTTTCACTCCATCTTTCCACCTCCAATTTGGTCTCCCTCTTCTCCTTGCCCCCTCCACCTCCGACACATATATCCTCTTGGTCAATCTTTCCTCACTCATCCTCTCCATGTGCCCAAACCACTTCAAAACACCCTCTTCTGCTCTCTCAACCACGCTCTTTTTATTTCCACACATCTCTCTTACCCTTACGTTACTCACTCGATCAAACCACCTCACACCACACATTGTCCTCAAACATCTCATTTCCAGCACATCCATCCTCCTGCGCACAACTCTATCCATAGCCCACGCCTCGCAACCATACAACATTGTTGGAACCACTATTCCTTCAAACATACCCATTTTTGCTTTCCGAGATAATGTTCTCGACTTCCACACATTCTTCAAGGCCCCCAGAATTTTCGCCCCCTCCCCCACCCTATGATCCACTTCCGCTTCCATGGTTCCATCCGCTGCCAGATCCACTCCCAGATATCTAAAACACTTCACTTCCTCCAGTTTTTCTCCGTTCAAACTCACCTCCCAATTGACTTGACCCTCAACCCTACTGTACCTAATAACCTTGCTCTTATTCACATTTACTCTTAACTTTCTTCTTCCACACACTTTACCAAACTCAGTCACCAGCTTCTGCAGTTTCTCACATGAATCAGCCACCAGCGCTGTATCATCAGCGAACAACAACTGACTCACTTCCCAAGCTCTCTCATCCCCAACAGACTTCATACTTGCCCCTCTTTCCAAAACTCTTGCATTCACCTCCCTAACAACCCCATCCATAAACAAATTAAACAACCATGGAGACATCACACACCCCTGCCGCAAACCTACATTCACTGAGAACCAATCACTTTCCTCTCTTCCTACACGTACACATGCCTTACATCCTCGATAAAAACTTTTCACTGCTTCTAACAACTTTCCTCCCACCCCATATATTCTTAATATATATATATATATATATATATATATATATATATATATATATATATATATATATATATATATATATATATATAACTGTATAACCAGGTCGTATTTGCCCTTATTTATGTCATCTGTCCTTGATTAATTGTCATATCGAAGGATAAGGGTATAGGTATTATTCATAAAAGTTAAGAGACCAGTATCTATGAGCATCTAGTCACATGCAGATCTAAATACATAAACGCAAAAAGACGTACATACATATGCACACATTTATGCAAAGTCATTCTCGCTCGCCTCTATCCATTCCCGACGCAACCCCGATCCACAGGAAACAGCGCAAATGCGTGAAGGAAAGAAAAGAATATATACATTCTCCTCTCCGATACATCTGATCGCCGCTCCCTGCGTCAGCGAAGTAGAGCCAGTAAACAAAGGCCATACATTCTCTAGTTGTCATGTGTAATGCACCGAAGCCACAACTTCCTCTCCCCACATCCAGGCCCCACAGACCTTTCCATGGTTTACTCCGGACGTTTCACATGCCCTGGTTCATCCATTGACGGGACGTCGAACTCAGTATACCAGAACGTTCCAAGTCACTCTTCCGTGCACGCCTTTCACTCTGCTGTATGTTCAGGGCCCGATCGCTTAATATCTTTTTCACTCCATCCTTATATCTCTAGTTTAGTCTCCCAGTTCTTGTTCCCTCCATTTCTGACACATACATCATCTTTGACCTTTCCTCACTCATTCTCTCCCTATGTCCAAACCATTCGAACACACCTACTCTTTCAACCACACTATTATCATTTCCACACATTTCTCTTTACCCTTTCATAACTTACTTCATAAAACCACCTCATACTACATATTTTCCTCAACATTTCATTTCCAACGCATCCACCCTCCTCTTCGTGAAAGATGGCTCCAGCTTCTCGAGTTGCCTGCCCTAGATGCCATCGGGAATTCTTCACCAGGGATTTTATCCTCAGTGAAGGTGAGCACACTTCTTGTTTGTTCTGCCACGTGTTTGAAGAGCTTTCGGGAGGTGTTCGGAAAAACAGCGAAGCCTTGGAGAAACTAGATGTTTGGATGAAAGAGTGGGAAGAGGAAGCTGGGTTCTTGGCGGAGAAAGCGGTTGCGATACAGGAAACAGACACAGGTATACCATCTAGAGTAGATAGGTTAGATAGTGGGATAGCAATCGTTGAAATCCAGTTAGAAGATACTTCCACCTTCCAACCTGCGAGGAAAACTTGTCACCTCATTACTGAACAACCTACCAGCAACGAACTCGCCTCTCACCATAGGTTTAGCGTATTAGATAATGAAGTACAAGATGATCGTAGCATCATCATCCTGGTCGGGAACTCTTTCGTCAGACATCAGGTAGAAATAGGAAGAACTTGTGTTACCCAGGTACTAGGATAAAACACGTCCAAGATGTGATTTTTGTCGTTCATCTGAGGACGAACAATGCAATTAACAGGAGATCGGAAGAAATGTCAGCGAAGTATAGGGAGCGTATTAGCGATCTTAAAGAAAATCGCAGGAAGCTTATAATATCGGGGGTCAAGATAAGATGTCGATTCCTTCAGTAAAATGCTGAGGATAAACAGTAGAATCGAAGCTCTCTGTTAGGAGGAGGATAGTAAGACCATTTTCGTCATGGTAGATCTCTGTACGGTAGGGATGGTCTTCACTTCCATGGAATGGGGAACGCCCTCCTAGGCTGAGTATTGGATGAGAACAGACCTTCTTTTCGATAAATTATTCAGGAGAGCAAATCACGGTTGAAGTAATGAAGGAACTGTGAGAGTGGGGGAGGGTGAGGGGGTATGTATGGGAGGTGGGTCGGTGTGCGAAAGGATCTGTGGGACAAGGTAGCAGTAGAGGATGGATGTGACCTTGGCGGTAGGGATCCTTGGGGAGTAGCGGTAACCTCACAGACAGAGGAATTAGCAGAGGAAGCTCAAGTAAGGTCAGTTGGTGACAACTCTGGGAGTATAAGTAGCGGGTTAGCACAGGTACAAATCAACTTACAGGTAACTTTTAGGACCAATGCTGGTAGGGTCCAGTACGGGGAGGGTCAGAGTAACGCGGCGGACCCAAAACAGATGGAAAACAGTCTCTCTCCCGTTGCTGCACACGCAGACATTAACAGTGATAATACAAACATGCATACCGACAAAAAAAAAAAGGCAAATTCAGTCCAGAAATCAAACTCAAAGGAAAATGCGTTTGGTATACACAAACGCTGGGAGCATCATTACGAAACGCGATGAATTTATATCCTATGCAATTACTGAAAAACCGAACATTATCACAGTCTCAGAAACGTGGCTAAACTCGGAGAATAAACACTTACTTGCCGAGTTAGCAATACCAGGATGCTAACTATTTACGAAAGATCGCTTGTACAGGGTAGGTGGTGGAGTTCTGATCTATGTAGATAACAATGTAAGTGCTATTAAGCAGACAAGACTCTTTATATTGACATTACCAACAATTTCAAAAGTAAACTACGTCTCGGCGTTATTTACAGACCTCCTAAGCAAAAACATGACGACGATATGGTGCTATACAATGAAATCAAAAGAATAGTAAACAGTAAAGAGGTTATAATAGTAGTAGACTTCAACAGTCCAAACATAAGCTGGAACACATTAACTGGGGACGGAGAGGGAACGAGACGAACGGAACTGATCGAAGACGCTTTTCTAGAACAGTAATGGGAACCGATGAGAATCACCAACAATTAATCAAAATCCAAGGAGTGTGAGAAGGTCAGAGAGTAAATGCCAATAAGAAAATATATTCCTTGAAAGTTAAGAATAGTCCTAAGGAATTTTTCAAGTATATGACAAAGGAAGACAATAAAAGAAGGAATTGGACCATTACGAAACGAACATGACACACTACTGACGACAAAGAAACGGCTACTATACTAAATTATTCTTGAACTCCGCATTCACAATTGAGGAAACATCTCGAATACCGCAACCAATGAAAATGTTTCAAGGCTCTAATGAAGAAATGATGGTTGAGAAATAGAGCTCTGAAGTACTTAAATACCTGGACCAATTAGATCCTAATAAATCCAACGGCCAAGATAACTTAGCTTAAGATATTTAAAGGAGATCATGAGACAGCTGATATAACCTATAACAAAATCATTCAACAAATCTCTATGAGATGGTCAGGTGCCAACTGACAAACTAGCAAATGTTACTCCTATATATAAAAAAAAGGAGACAAAAAGTGTGCCTTGGGTCAGTGTTAGGTAAAACGACGAAAAAAAAAAATTGTCACGGCTAAATCGCAAAATTATATCGAACAACCAACACGGTTTCCGCAATAGCAAAATCAAAGGATCCTGCCTGACAAATTTTTTGGAATCTTTCAATGTTATCAGAATTGGAGCGAAAAAGTGCTATCTGATGTGGTATATCTAGATTTCTAAAAGACTTTCGATAAAGTAGCTTACAAGAGACTTTTATATAAACTCAAAGCATACAATAATCAATGACGAAAGCTGTACATGGATCAGAGACTGGCTTACTGGAAAAAGCAGCGTGTGATATTAAACGGTGAAGCCTCAGATTAGCTAGACGTAACAAGTGGCGTGCCACAGGGGTCGGTCCTAGGCCCACTTCCTTTCATATACATCGATTACCTAGAACTCGGTATCACATCTAAGATACTAAACTAGAAGGCAGAGCTGTAAACAGGCGGGACTGCGAAATGATTCAAAGACATCTTAACTTACTAGCAGAGTGGTCAGACAGATGGCAGATGAAGTTTAATGTAGACAAGTGTAAAGTTAGGCATTTTGGAGACAAGAATATGCGTTACGATTACACTCTATTCGAAAACACTCTAACTAATATAAATGAAAAAAAGGACGTTGGAGTTGTCAGCAACAATCTGAAGTATACTACAGTGTCAAGCACCAAGTTAAAAAGGCAACCAAATGTTAGGTTTCAAAGCCAGGAACATAGATTGCAAGACGCCAAAAACAATTCTCACACATTTCATGCCTATTTCGTAAGACCATACCATGAATAAACAGCGCAGTTTTGGTCTCCAAACTATAAAAAAGAGGAAAAATGAGAGGAAGTACAAAGACGCACGACAAAATTGATCCCATTCCCTAGAAATCTGGCATACGAAGATGAGCTAAAACGAATGGATCTCTTCTCCCAGCAGTTCCACGCAGGAGTAGTATACTTATGCCACCACATCTACTCAGGGGTAATATATACTCCATCACATCCACTCATGGGTAGTATATACCCCATCACATCAACTTACGGGAAGTACATTCTTCATCATATTCATTCAGGGGTAGTACATACTCCACCACATCCTCTCAAGGGTAGTACTTACTCTACCACATCCACTTAAGGGTGATACATACTCCACCACACTTACTCAGGAGAAGTACATGCTCCTCCACTATCACTCCGGGGTAGTACATACTTAATCACATCTACTCAGGTGTAATATGTACTCCACCACATCCATTCAAAGTAGTTTTTACATCATATCCACTCAGGGGTAGCACAAACTCCATCACATCAACTCAGAGGTAGTACAAACTTCACTACATCCACTCTGGGATAGTACATAATCCACCACTCAGGTTGTACATACTTCATCGCCTCTACATGGGGTAGTACATATTTCACTACATCCACTCAGGGAAGCACATTCTCCACCACACCCATTCACGGGTAGTACCTACTCCATCACATCCACTCACTAGTAGGAGCTACACTACATCCATTCACGGGTCGTACATACTCCACCACTTCCACTCAGGGGTAGTACTTATTCCACCACATCCACTATGGGGTAGTACTTGCACCACCACATCCACTCAGAGGTAGTAAATACTCCATCACATTCACTTCGTGGTAGTGCATACTCTAATACCTCCACTCAGGGTTAGTACATACTCCACATCCATTCAGGAGTTGTACATACCCAATCACATCCACTCAGGAGTGGTACATGCCCCATCCCATCCATTCAAGGGTTGTACTTATTCCACCACAACCACTGAGGGGTAGTACATGCTCCAACTCATCCACTCAGGGGTTGTACATCATCATATCCACTTATGGGTTGTACATACTCCATTACATCCACTCAAGGTTTGTACATACTCCATTACATTTACTCTGGGTTAGTATGTACTCTACTCCATCCACTCACGGGTAGTATACATTCAGTCAAATGCTATCAGGTTCAGTACATATTCCACCACATCCAATCGGGGTACATGCTCCACCACATCCACTCTGGTAGTACATGCTCCACCACATCCACTCAGGGGTAGTACATGCTCCACCACATCCACTCAGGGGTAGTACATGCTCCACCACATCCACTCAGTAGTACACATTTAATCATCATACACTCGGGGTTAGTGCTTACTCCACCACGTCCACACCATGGCAGTGTATAATCCATCATATTCGCTCACGGATAATGAGATAGATAGATAGATAGATAGATAGAGAGAGAGAGAGAGAGAGAGAGAGAGAGAGAGAGAGAGAGAGAGAGAGAGAGAGAGAGAGAGAGAGAGAGAGAGAGAGAGAGAGATAACGTATCAGGATACGAGTGGTTCTGGGAACTGTCTCCCGCATCGGTTCGCACAGCATGTGGCCTGGCGGACAGACTTGCCCTGATGTCGACACACATCATAACCTTCCCTGAACATCGAAGTGCCCTGTCGGTTGGGCGAAGTGTAGCTACCAGAGGACAGGTTCACCACTGTAACATCCGGATTTGTTCGACCAGATACCTGCGATGGATCAGGTACTGGGGTACAGGGATAGACCAGGCACTTCGTACAGAGATTAACTAGGTATTTGGTACAGGGATACCAGACACTTGTGTAAGGGATGGACCAAGCACTGGGGTACATTGATGGACCAGGTACTGGGGTACAAGAATGGACCAAGTACTTGGGTACAGGAATGGACTAAGTACTGGGTACAGGAAAGGACCAGGTATTGGGGGGTATAGGGATAGACCTGGTACTAGGGTACAGGGAAGTACCAGGTGCTGGGATTCTGGGAGGGACCAGGTACTGGGGTACAGGAATGGACCGAGTACTGGGACACAGGGATGGACCAAGTATTGGAGGTACGAAGATGGACCAATTACAAGAGGTAAGATGACCAGGTGGTCGAGTATGGGGATAGAGGTGTGGAAATGGATCAGGCACTAAGGCAGAGGGAAGAGGAGGTTCAGATATACGTAGACCGATAAGTACCTTATCAGAGATAAGGCCACCAGAAACCTTCAGGGAATACCACTTATGTCGACACTGTTGGTAATGTCCGACCTTCTTTGTTCGTGAAACACTCAAGATAAGGTTCTAACGGATACTTCCCCACTGTACAAATATATATTGAATAACTTCTCAGCGGCACAATACCCGGCATGAGGCGAGTTTCTCATTAGCTGCTTGTGGTTCGAATGTGACTGTAAATGCAGAGGATGTGTTGTATAATGATTCCTCCTCTTGTCTTCTAACATTATCTACATGCTTCATTTCTATCAAGCAGCATTTCAAGCAGACTGAATTTCCACATCTTACGTGATATCAGAGAATACAGAGGCTGGCAACATTTTTTCCAAGTTTAGAGGCTGGCCAAGATAGCTGCCAGGTTCTAGAATGAGTATTTCAAAAAATCCATTTAGCCTGTCACGCAACATCGATCACTGATGATCACTCAAGAACAACCGAACAAATAGGATAACATAGTATGGATTCCATGCCTTTGTGGACAGAGATGTGGAGAAAAGGGTATGTATTTTAGTCAGGCCATTCTCTAAGTCAAGAATCTATAAAAACTGACTCGTCATTGTTGTTGCTATTCAAAAGTTTGTCTCGAACATTCAGCTCAAAATCTCGTACAAATGTAAGTATTGAGAGAAGCCCTATGTTTGAGGGGAATATATTTAGCTTACAAAACATCAATATTAGTAATTCGGGAATAGTTTGCACCAGAGCCATCTTCAATATAATTTCAAGTGAAAAACAGTCTAGTTTATCCCCTAAAACTCGTTTTCTCTGTTTGCTTATGATTCGTTTTCTTTCTTCTGAAGGTTATACAACATCAAGAGTTAACAACTAAGGTAATATTCACCAAATATGAATAGATATATTGGCAATACAACTATGTGATAGTAAATCAAATACTGCCCATAAGAAAAGAAGCTAATATGAATATGAACAGAAGGGGAAACTGGTTAACCCATCAAGTTTGTAGCGATGGACCGAATGGAAGGTGTTACCGGACCCCGCCTATACGAGGTAACACCGCGAATGAAAAAATCACCTATAGAGAGGCTGTACCACTAGGGGCACAGTACTGTTAGAAAACTTCTCACTCCAAGCGAGTCCATTATTTCCCTTACTACTGGAAGTACCCCAGCCTTGGCCTGCAGGAGGGGTCCAGGAGTGATTTTTGACCAACTGGAAAAAAAAAAAAAAAAATCCTTTACAAAGTAATGTAGGAAAACAAATAATGGACGACTAGTATAATGACTCAGACCATGTCAGACTAGAGGCTTTAAGGATACGAACGAATGTTATGTCCTCCACACTACCACTCACTATCAAGTTCACTATGGACGGAGACTATCTTCACTACACTCTTGATAAAACTAAATCTGATCCAAAATTAAATCCACTATGAAGTAGGTGGATTGTATAGGTTCCCCACCAGACACTGCGATAGTGCCATATCTCCACATCTTCCTCCACCTTCCATCAGATTCTCTTCCTTACCTTCGATCAATCAAATTTTCCCTTAACGTATCTATACCCGTATCCTCCACCCCTTCAATATTCCTCCAACCATCCTCCTGCAAAACTCCTACATTTCTAAGTTCTAACTGTACAATTTAAGTAACTTCATTATCATTCTTATTTACACTTTACTTTTACCCTGTCCTCTCGCATCTCTTTTAACAAAACTGATTAAATGTTAACCTTCCCAAGTCATGTTTCTCGGGTGGACACCTTTAAAGTGGTAAGTTCTTTAACGAAACTGTTGTTCATTACGAGCTAACATGTTCGCTCGTAGTGAACAACAATATGATAGATCGCTCTGGAAATTTGAGTCATCCCGATGTGGTATGTGAGTACCGATGCATCACTGGGGACTGTCGCCCCTCCATATAAACTACCTCAGACATACAACCAGCGCCCTGAGCCGCCGGCCCTCGCTCCACATACAAGAAAGTGGAACCAAACACCACCATTAACAAAAGCATGGAACGAGACTAACGAGGGAGATCAAAGTGAATAACACTAGCTGCAGTGATGGGAGGAGACTGCAGATATTAAAAGCCATTCACATGAGAGAGAAAACACGTCATCAAACATCCACACAAACATGACCACCGCCATATAGCTCTCTGATGGCCTGCCAATAGGACGTAGACCTAATGCCGTTTTAGGACAGATGGGACATTTCACTGGCCTGCCACAAGCTACCGATACTGCCATTTCAGAACAGGAGGAACGCGTCATTGACCCACCTGGTCCTGGGTTACGAAGGTCCGAGACAATCAGACGAGCCCGACCTGACCTCAACTTCACATCTGGATAATAATGTAATTTCTATATTCCTACCTCGATTAATATTGTCCTTCTATGTTTCCTCAACTGTAGGTTTTTCTATATTTCTGTTTCCCTATTTTGTATCTAGATTGTTTTAGACTTTTCGACACAAGATCTTCAAGTAGAATAACAAGAATAACAAATGCAGGAAATCACAAAGCTCACAGACACTCTATGTTTCTCATCCGGCTCGTCTCCCACCCATTCCATTCCCGTTCTCCCGTTGGTTCGCTAGCCCCAGTTTTCTCCTCACCGACCATTCGCCAATTGCAATGTGAATTGAAATATCTGCCAAATTAATGAAATCCAACCTAATATTTATGGAATCTTCTACGCATATGTGCGCAACTTCTTGAGTTTTCCTTGCACTTCCCTCTAGCCCATAATACAACATCATGGCTTCGTCTCATGTGGGTGGATGCCCCTTGTCATACAAGTGTACCATGAGAACACTGCATGTTCTGTGTGATTCCTTATGGCTCCTTTGTGTTCTGTCATTTTTCTTTCTAATTCACGTGCTGTTTCCCCGAAATAGGTTGGTCAACATCTGTTGCAAGGAATTTTACAAACCACGCTTGCTATGTTACTGGTGTTGTCTTAACCACTTCGTTAAGTTTTGTAAGATCCCGGACGCTTTCATTCCAGACGATGAAACAATACTCCGTTCTATCGTCTGGAAGGAAAATAGGGAATCTTACAAGACATAAACGAAGTGGGCAAAATAGGGAATCTTACAAGACATAAACGAAGTGGGCAAGACAACACTCAGTGATCTCGCAAGTGTAACTTATAAAATCACATGATACCATGATGGGTTCTGTAATAACACAGAAGCATAGTATGCCATGAGAAATAACAACCATTCCAAGAAAATCGGAAAAGAAATTCGCATATTTGTCCAGTGACCTTCCAAGGGTGTCATGGATGGGGTTTAGAGGGATCAGTGGCGGGAGGAAGTGCTAGCTAGACCGGAGGTGGTAGAGAGGTACCGAGGTGTGATCAGGTGATCCCGGTAAGGGGAGAATGGTGCTGCAAAACCCAAGGTGAGAGGTGAAGACTGTTATCGTGTTCAAAGTCTGGTCGTCATTCATTAGGAATGCGAGTTAAATGAGTAGTTACCCGACATCGATAAGAGATAAGGAGTTATGAGGGTAGGCCTCAGACCTCCTATTATATCAGACTTGGAGGAATCTAACCCATCTTGTGGTGTATGAGAAAAGGGCCACCAAACATGCAGCTGATGATGGTGGTGGTAGCTGGTCATGCAGAGGATGATGGTGGCGGTGGCTGGTCATGCAGCTGATGATGGTGGCGGTGGCTGGTCATGCAGAGGATGATGGTGGCGGAGGCTGGTCATGCAGCTGATGATGGTGGCGGTGGCTGGTCATGCAGAGGATGATGGTGGCGGTGGCTGGTCATGCAGCTGATGATGGTGGCGGTGGCTGGTCATGCAGAGGATGATGGTGGCGGAGGCTGGTCATGCAGCTGATGATGGTGGCGGTGGCTGGTCATGCAAAGGATGATGGTGGCGGTGGCTGGTCATGCAGAGGATGATGGTGGCGGTGGCTGGTCATGCAGAGGATGATGGTGGCGGTGGCTGGTCATGCAGAGGATGATGGTGGCGGTGGCTGGTCATGCAGAGGATGATGGTGGCGGTGGCTGGTCATGCAAAGGATGATGGTGGCGGTGGCTGGTCATGCAGAGGATGATGGTGGCGGTGGCTAGTCATGCAGAGGATGATGGTGGCGGTGGCTGGTCATGCAGAGGATGATGGAGGCAGTGGCTGGTCATGCAAAGGATGAAGGTTGCGGTGGCTAGTCATGCAGAGGATGATGGTGGCGGTGGCTAGTCATGCAGAGGATGATGGTGGCGGTGGCTGGTCATGCAGAGGATGATGGTGGCTGGTCATGCAGAGGATGATGGTGGCGGTGGCTGGTCATGCAGAGGATGATGGTGGCGGTGGCTGGTCATGCAGAGGATGATGGTGGCGGTGGCTGGTCATGCAGAGGATGATGGTGGCGGTGGCTGGTCATGCAGAGGATGATGGTGGCGGTGGCTGGTCATGCAGAGGATGATGGTGGCGGTGGCTGGTCATGCAGAGGATGATGGTGGCGGTGGCTGGTCATGCAGAGGATGATGGTGGCGGTGGCTGGTCATGCAGAGGATGATGGTAGAGGTGGCTGGTCATGAAGAGGATGAAGGTTGCGGTGGCTAGTCATGCAGAGGATGATGATGGCGGTGGCTGGTCACGCAGAGGATGATGGTGGCGGTGGCTGGTCATGCAAGGATGATGATGGCGGTGGCTGGTCATGCAGAGGATGATGGTGGCGGTGGCTGGTCATGCAAAGGATGATGGTGGCGGTGGCTGGTCATGCAAAGGATGATGGTGGCGGTGGCTGGTCATGCAGAGGATGATGGTGGCGGTGGCTGGTCATGCAAAGGATGATGATGGCGGTGGCTGGTCATGCAGAGGATGATGATGGCGGTGGCTGGTCATGCAGAGGATGATGATGGCGGTGGCTGGTCATGCAGAGGATGATGGTGTTGGTGCTGGTGGCGGCAAGTCATGCAGATAGCTCTCACAGTCACCTCTTATTCATGCACCACACTTTCAGGCAGATAACATGGCCAGTTCAGAGGTGATCAAGCGTCATGGTGAGCTGTGTCCATCTAGCAGAGACATGAATCGCTACAGATAAGGGTAATCATTAATTGTCTCTCCGTCTCTCATGTGTCTGCACGGAGGAAGTGGTCTACAGTGCAGAGACCGTCTTCATGTGGTTGTTGAAGTGCAGAGACCGTCTTCATGTGGTTGCTGAAGTTCAAGCTACAGGACAAGAGGCGGTTCAAACTATCTCTCTTCTCTGTGTCACTGATTGGTTCGCCTCCCTTAAGGAGACATTTCCTGGAGGTGGTCAGACAGCGTCAGCTTTGTAGCTGAAGTGAGAATGCCAAGTTACTGAAGCAGATTAGTCATAAGGCGACACATTAATGCGGCTTCCAAGTTCCTGCATGTATCTCATAGGGAGGGAGGGATAGAGGGGGGGGGGGGGGGCAATGTACTACACGACACAACAAGAACCTAAGCAAGAAAATTAATCAGAAATGATTATGGAAAGATAATGTCAAGAAACGATGAAGTGGAGGAACGGATCACGATATGAAATCACACGCATATCCATATCTATTTATCTATCAATCTATTTTTTACCGGAAACAGTGAAGAGGTTATATCATGAGAGGAAGGCATGTGTGCAAGGTGGAAGAGAGGAGGTTGAGTGGTTTCAAGAGAGTTTCGGTTTGAGTCAGAGGATGTGGGATGTCACCATGGCTGTGTGTTATGGACGGGGTGGTGAAGGTGAATGCAAGGGTCTTGGAGAGAGAAGTGACTACGCCGTCTGTTGGGAGGTGAGTCAACTGTCATCTGCTGATGACGCGGACCTGGTGGCAGGTTAGGGTGAGAAACTGCAGACGCTGGTGTCTGGGAGACTATGTGAAAAGGAGAGTTGAGAGAAAATGTAAACAAAATCAAGGTTTTTCGTTAATCAGTGAAGAGGAACAGGTTATTTGAAGTTTAAGTTTGAATAGAAAGAATTTGGAGAGAGTGGAGCGTTTCAGATAGGTGGGAGTGGATATGGCAGCGAAAGGAACCATGGAAATCGTATTAAACCATAAGGATAAAGGCATGAGCGCACCGGGGAACGTGTGGAAAGAGAGGGCAATATATTGGAGGCTAGAAGCAGCTATGATTGATGGTATAGTAGTCACATGAGCGCTGCATCGATATGTATGGATGCGAGGTATGGATGGACCTTAAGCAAAAATGTGAAGACGAGGATGGAAGTGTTGATAATCATATGTTTATGAAGACAATATATATATAGTGTGAGGAGGATTGATCGACTGATAAGTTATGAGAGAGGTGTGGCAGCAAGAGGAGTAGGCATGAACAAGCTGAAGTGGTGTGGACAGAAGGAGACATATTGAGCGGTATAGCCCAACCATTCTTCTCCCTTTACGTTGCACACATAAAGAAACCAACTCGGAAAAAAGGAAAAACATCCATTGTCAACAGTGATCATAAATTCATTATCAATGAAATCATTGAAAGGCAAACAGGAAATTAGCGCTCCCTCTACAACGCAACATACCTCCCACATCCAGAGCCTAGCCCCTAACACAAGTAGTAGTCTTAACCCAATCTAATGACTGCCATCCCTTCTCCCAAACAACGCACAAACATACACGTGAAGCGCCACTATAGCATCAACCACAAACCAACTTCAACCCCTTGACAGGAAAGTCATGAGAAACCTACACACAAAATCCATACAGAAACAACTGCTTCACCCACCCTTCTCTCCCACTGATACAAGTAATGACAGTAATACCTCAACAAGATCCTCCTGCAACAGGCTCTGACATCATATGAAACATTTTGACTCTGTTGCACTGCAAGCACAAACATCTTCAACAACTTCTGGTAAAAATGAAAAGAAAAAAAAACAGAAAATCTGGAAGCCTGCCAACATGATGCAAGTCTTAAGGGTTTCCAAACCACTCAGTTCCCCTTACTCTTATTTCCATATATCATTTCTGTTCTTAGTATCTATGAAAAACTGATCCACTACAAAACCAAACAAAATATACAACTTCCAACTTTACAAGAAGGCTTTCAATCCAACCTCTCCACCATCACACAACACACAATCTCATGCAACACATCCCAGATGGCTTCACCCAACCACAGCCTCGCTCCCGCACTGTATTGGAAGTAATAGACGTCAGGAAAGCATATAAAAACGTTCCCTGAAAGACCCTAGCAGAAAACATACTTGATACAATTCTCCAAAACACTGTTCTCCAGGAGGATACTGAGATCAAACCCTACATGATATTCCTTATTTACAGAAATGGGTTTATAGTTTTGAATGCCCAACTGATGCATCTCACGTGGAGTAATATGCAAATCACTGTTGTCAGTGTTGTAAAGCAGGTAGGGGGAAAGTGACGTGTGACTCAGAGAAGTTAACAGTGACGACATGAAACAATGTAGGTTCGTTCGTCACTCACCATCGAAGTGGTTGATGCGTCACGACTCCGGAACCATTGGTTAGGACAGGGCAAGATATTTTCAGCGTGTGGGGATGAACACACTTGGATAACTGAGACCAGACGTCGAGTTACACATCTAAAGACAACTGGGGGAACGTCATGTTGCGGCTACTGATAAGACAGCAGGGCGTGGCAGATATACATAAAGCTCTGGGAGCTTAAGCTGGAGCTTTAATATACAGAAATAAGAGTAACGAAATCTCACAAAAATACGAGAAGCAGTAGGTTACAACCCCTCTTGGGTCTCAGCCACACATGGTACTTATTCCAGCAATAGTGAGACCCCCAGCACTCGTGAATATGACATCTCACTGATAACGATGGGTTGATACACACAGTAAGAGAGGCAGTCACCCACCCGGAGCCCCTACCAGTTGAGTGGATACAGTACAGGTGTGTGGACGGCCGTCGTGTGCTGAACTGACTCGCTACAACCACTGGGTGTCTGTGACGTCATCAGCTCCAGGAGGGAACGAGGCGAAAGAAAAATCAGTTCTCTGAGGGAGGCGCTGAAGGAGGGACCAAGATGAGACTGGTGGTGGTGCTACTGCTGCTGGTGCCGCTGGGAGGTAAAGGCTCGGGTGGAAGCCGGCAAGTCCGTCTCTCTTTTCTACTCAGCTTTATTTTTCTTGCACCATTTGCTCGGTGAACGGTAACAGGACAACAAACCTACCACAAGGAACAAGGCTACGTACCTCTCTGCCCTCCTGCCAACCCACTGGGATCAAGGGTCCCAGTGGTGGGATCAAGGGTCCCAGTTCTGAAAGATCAATTCCTAAACATCTTGGGTCCATACAGCTGATTCATAACATGTGATAAGATCTCAACGCACTAAAGACATGGATAGTTTAACCATATTTTCTAGAGCTGTGTCATATGTCATCCTCTATCGTTCATCCTGCATCTTATCTTGCTCCTCAACCATCCTCAGTCCTTCCTATCATTGCCGGACGGTAAGCTGCCGAGCTAGATGCTCTCCAGGCGCAACACCTTCCAATGTGGCATGTTTGTGCGGAGGAGAACTGGTTGACTTAGGTTGGTACCTTGCCAGCGTGCAGAGGGCAGTGTGTCGCTAGTGTGACTGCCACCATGCAGTGTGTCACTAGTGTGACTGCCACCATGCAGTGTGTCACTAGTGTGACTGCCACCATGCAGTGTGTCACTAGTGTGACTGCCACCATGCAGTGTGTCACTAGTGTGACTGCCACCATGCAGTGTGTCACTAGTGTGACTGCCACCATGCAGTGTGTCACTAGTGTGACTGCCACCATGCAGTGTGCCACCAGTGTGACTGCTGGTGGTGGCAGTGGCCTGGTGCCAGTTTGAGGTACGTTTCCAGGTAATCAGTGATGCAGGTTGTGGTCATCATCGGTGATGCTGCATCGAAGCCTCTTGTATTAACCTGGCTGTGGCCGAGTCCGGTTCACGAGCCCCATCAGTTTAACTCAACAGCTTCTGCCAACACCATATCAGTGTTAGGAGAGAGAGAGAGAGAGAGAGAGAGAGAGAGAGAGAGAGAGAGAGAGAGAGAGAGAGAGAGAGAGAGAGAGAGAGCATGGGAAGCCGGCGTATCTCCTTGATAAGCAAATGTATTGTCGACCACAGTGACCAAAATGTGTGTTATCTTATCACCAATAATTGTACGAGTCTCTACTCGACTCGCCCATTTCTTTGAGGATCAAGTATATCCAGTTATCAGAATGGCTGACTTCTGTAGGATGAGATCCGTTTGTGATATTGTTTCTCATGATCATACCTTCTGGTCATCCTTTCTGAGAGACTTTTAGGGAATACTATGTCGTACCTCTTGATATGGGAGCAGTCAAGAGGGTTTTACAAACAAGCTTCAAGATAAAAAGACAGAAACATTTCTGATTCTGTTTTTCACTATAACCACAAACGACCTCAGTGTACTTGCACAATTTGTTTTCGAAGCTGTGATGCCACAGCCTGACAGACGTCTTCCAGTATCTGGTCAAAGCAGCTCCTCATTCTCCACAAAGCGGCCACCACACGGGTGCGGTTTTAGATCTCGAAGCAGATGATAATCACATGGGTGCAAGTCTGGGCTAGGAGGAGGGAGGCAGAGTTGCTGAGAACCACACACAGGAGCCGCACCTTTGCAACCTGGGTTAAGCTCGTGGACTGACGAGTTGTCATGTAGAAGGACCACATCCCTTGTTAACATTTTCTGCCGTTTTTTCTTCGATATAATTACGCAATCGTCAAATCAGACAAGCGCATTAGTCATCTGTGATCACTGATTCATGCAGTTTAAGAGTCAAGCGTCAGGATCCTTTTGACATTCTAGAAAATCGATCTTTCCGCCCGAGGGTTGCATTTGAAACTTTTTCTCTTGGGTTGGAGAAGTTCCGCGTTTCCATCGCATGGAATCCAACTTGGGTTTGGGGACGCAGCGACTGATCCGGATATCGTCCCTTGTGACCAGACTGGGATGGAAGCTGACTAGACTGGATTCATCCAACTCAAACAGCTCGCGACTTGAGGCAACTGCCTAGCATCGACTTTGAGCGCTGAGGTTTTAAGGGAATTTAAGACGTGCCAAAATGTTTATGGACGATGACCATAACGCCTCCATGTGAAGTTCAAAAGCTAAATTCATCGATCATAATGTGTCGCTCTGATATAATGCACTTGGGCCGAGGTCGCCCTCAAGACTCTCAGGGTCACACTGGGGCTCTGTGGTCGGTCTTGTTACTTTGCATCATGAAGGGGCGTCATGACCGTGCATGGCCAGCATAGGCTGATGATCCTACAGACGCCTTCTGTGGATAAGTTCATATTCCATTCTTCAATTTCACGAATATTCATCAGTTTTTCAGACACCAAATTCTCGTTTTCAAACAGCAAATAACGCTACATTAGCGACATTAACCCCAATTGTCATCCAAAGATTTAAGTGACATAAAAGATAGACACCTACCATGTTACTATGTACCATGTCTGCAACCTTTCTAACTACACTTCGTATTTCAAAAGCTTCTCAAAGGATATGGTTTCGGATTCTGATCACCAAGCTCTCCTTTTCGAGCCTTCCTTCCTCTTTCTGTTCTTCCTCTCTGGCCGATCTCTCTGTAGTTGTTGAAGATTTGCTTCTTCGTTTTCATTTTCAACAGGTTTTGTTCTGTCTCTTACTTATCAACAGTTCCTTTCTACAGCAGATAACCCAAATAAGTTAAATACTAACTACCAACAAACACATTCCTTTGGTTCTTTCAAATCTGCTCCATCTTCTCTTGTTGATCTTACTCTGGTTTTGCTACGACTATTTCTAGATTCTTAGATTTGGACGCGGTTTTCCAGTGTGTTACGAGTAACCTAATTCAAGTCTAACAAGTTTTCTTCATCTTCAGTGATGGCCCTTTGATTTTATCACAAAACACAATCAATAACCTTGGTATCAATGGAACACCTGATTAATCTTGGAAACTCCCCAGTAAACAAATACATAAGGCTTCTTCCAGGAAACAGGGAGTGTGTTCAGATGCCGAAGATTTTTCCTCTCTTTGGGACACTTGGTCCAATCATATAAAGGGGAGATAATTCCCAGCTGACCTAAAAGTTAACCCACTACACCACATTTTTTCCCCTCTTCTGTATACAGTACGTTACCTCAGCTTCTGCTTCCCAGTTCTGGCTCCTTGTCGACATCTGACCAAGTAACACTCAGTAAGACAGCATAGCACGAGGATGCTGTGCTCTCATTGGTCACTTGAAGAAGGCTTGTGTGACTTACGTCAGCTCTACTAATGTTTTGGAACTTCATAGATTCTTACGTTTTTACTAACAATTACGATCTGTTCCTTTTAAAAGGTACGTTTCCTACTGCCTCAAAAACTTTAACTTTCTCTTCACTTCTTACTCTAATATTTCTTTAGGATTTTCTTTTTTTCATTCAAGTTTTGGCCTTGAGGGAAAATTTTCTAATGGCTGAATATATATATATATATATATATATATATATATATATATATATATATATATATATATATATATATATATGTAAATGGAAATGGTGAAGAGCTTGTAGATTTATGTGCTGAAAAAGGACTGATGATTGGGAATACCTGGTTTAAAAAGCGAGATATACATAAGTATACTTATGTAAGTAGGAGAGATGGCCAGAGAGCGTTATTGGATTACGTGTTAATTGACAGGCGTGCGAAAGAGAGACTTTTGGATGTTAATGTGCTGAGAGGTGCAACTGGAGGGATGTCTGATCATTATCTTGTGGAGGCTAAGGTGAAGATTTGTATGGGTTTTCAGAAAAGAAGAGTGAATGTTGGGGTGAAGAGGGTGGTGAGAGTAAGTGAGCTTGGGAAGGAGACCTGTGTGAGGAAGTACCAGGAGAGACTGAGTACAGAATGGAAAAAGGTGAGAACAATGGAAGTAAGGGGAGTGGGGGAGGAATGGGATGTATTTAGGGAATCAGTGATGGATTGCGCAAAAGATGCTTGTGGCATGAGAAGAGTGGGAGGTGGGTTGATTAGAAAGGGTAGTGAGTGGTGGGATGAAGAAGTAAGAGTATTAGTGAAAGAGAAGAGAGAGGTATTTGGACGATTTTTGCAGGGAAAAAATGCAATTGAGTGGGAGATGTATAAAAGAAAGAGACAAGAGGTCAAGAGAAAGGTGCAAGAGGTGAAAAAAAGGGCAAATGAGAGTTGGGGTGAGAGAGTATCATTAAATTTTAGGGAGAATAAAAAGATGTTCTGGAAGGAGGTAAATAAAGTGCGTAAGACAAGGGAGCAAATGGAAACTTCAGTGAAGGGCGCAAATGGGGAGGTGATAAGTAGTGGTGATGTGAGAAGGAGATGGAGTGAGTATTTTGAAGGTTTGTTGAATGTGTTTGATGATAGAGTGGCAGATATAGGGTGTTTTGGTCAAGGTGGTGTGCAAAGTGAGAGGGTTAGGGAAAATGATTTGGTAAACAGAGAAGAGGTAGTGAAAGCTTTGCGGAAGATGAAAGCCGGCAAGGCAGCAGGTTTGGATGGTATTGCAGTGGAATTTATTAAAAAAGGGGGTGACTGTATTGTTGACTGGTTGGTAAGGTTATTTAATGTATGTATGACTCATGGTGAGGTGCCTGAGGATTGGCGGAATGCGTGCATAGTGCCATTGTACAAAGGCAAAGGGGATAAGAGTGAGTGCTCAAATTACAGAGGTATAAGTTTGTTGAGTATTCCTGGTAAATTATATGGGAGGGTATTGATTGAGAGGGTGAAGGCATGTACAGAGCATCAGATTGGGGAAGAGCAGTGTGGTTTCAGAAGTAGTAGAGGATGTGTGGATCAGGTGTTTGCTTTGAAGAATGTATGTGAGAAATACTTGGAAAAGCAAATGGATTTGTATGTAGCATTTATGGATCTGGAGAAGGCATATGATAGAGTTGATAGAGATGCTCTGTGGAAGGTATTAAGAATATATGGTGTGGGAGGAAAGTTGTTAGAAGCAGTGAAAAGTTTTTATCGAGGATGTAAGGCATGTGTACGTGTAGGAAGAGAGGAAAGTGATTGGTTCTCAGTGAATGTAGGTTTGCGGCAGGGGTGTGTGATGTCTCCATGGTTGTTTAATTTGTTTATGGATGGGGTTGTTAGGGAGGTAAATGCAAGAGTTTTGGAAAGAGTGGCAAGTATGAAGTCTGTTGGGGATGAGAGAGCTTGGGAAGTGAGTCAGTTGTTGTTCGCTGATGATACAGCGCTGGTGGCTGATTCATGTGAGAAACTGCAGAAGCTGGTGACTGAGTTTGGTAAAGTGTGTGGAAGAAGAAAGTTAAGAGTAAATGTGAATAAGAGCAAGGTTATTAGGTACAGTAGGGTTGAGGGTCAAGTCAATTGGGAGGTGAGTTTGAATGGAGAAAAACTGGAGGAAGTGAAGTGTTTTAGATATCTGGGAGTGGATCTGGCAGCGGATGGAACCATGGAAGCGGAAGTGGATCATAGGGTGGGGGAGGGGGCGAAAATTCTGGGGGCCTTGAAGAATGTGTGGAAGTCGAGAACATTATCTCGGAAAGCAAAAATGGGTATGTTTGAAGGAATAGTGGTTCCAACAATGTTGTATGGTTGCGAGGCGTGGGCTATGGATAGAGTTGTGCGCAGGAGGATGGATGTGCTGGAAATGAGATGTTTGAGGACAATGTGTGGTGTGAGGTGGTTTGATCGAGTGAGTAACGTAAGGGTAAGAGAGATGTGTGGAAATAAAAAGAGCGTGGTTGAGAGAGCAGAAGAGGGTGTTTTGAAGTGGTTTGGGCACATGGAGAGAATGAGTGAGGAAAGATTGACCAAGAGGATATATGTGTCGGAGGTGGAGGGAACGAGGAGAAGAGGGAGACCAAATTGGAGGTGGAAAGATGGAGTGAAAAAGATTTTGTGTGATCGGGGCCTGAACATGCAGGAGGGTGAAAGGAGGGCAAGGAATAGAGTGAATTGGAGCGATGTGGTATACCGGGGTTGACGTGGTCAGTGGATTGAATCAAGGCATGTGAAGCGTCTGGGGTAAACCATGGAAAGCTGTGTAGGTATGTATATTTGCGTGTGTGGACGTATGTATATACATGTGTATGGGGGTGAGTTGGGCCATTTCTTTCGTCTGTTTCCTTGCGCTACCTCGCAAACGCGGGAGACAGCGACAAAGTATAATAAAAAAATAAATATATATATATATATATATATATATATATATATATATATATATATATATATATACATAGTGATGAGTGAGAAGGACATGGAATGAGTATCTTGAAAGTTTATTGAATGTGTTCGATGATAGAGTGGCAGATATAGGTTGTTTTGGTTGGGGTGGTGTGCGAAGTGAGAGGGTCAGGGAGAATGGTTTGGTAAACAGAGATGTAGTGAAAGCCTTGCGTAAGATGAAAGCCGGCAAGGCGGCGGGTTTGGACGGTATTGCAGTGGAATTTATGAAAAAAGGGATTGATTGTGTTGTTGATTGGTTGGTAAGGATATTCATTGTATCTATGGATCATGATGATGTACCTGAGAATTGGCGGAATGCATGCATAGTGCCATTGTACAAAGGAAAAGGGGATAAAGGTGAGTGTTCAAATTACAGAGGCATAAGTTTGTTGAGTATTCCTGGGAAAGTATATGGGAGGGCATTGATAGAGAGGGTAAAGCCATGTACAAAGCATCAGATTGGGGAAGAGCAGCGTGGTTTCAGAAGTGGCAGAGGATGTGTGGATCAGGTGCTTGCTTTGAAGAATGTATGCGAGAAATACTTAGAAAAACAGATGGATTTGTATGTAGCATTTATGGATCTGGAGAAGGCATGTGATACGGTTGATAGAGATGCTTTGTGGAAAGTTTTAAGAGCATATGGTGTGGGAGGTACGTTACTAGAAGCAGTAAAAAGTTTTTACCAACGATGTAAGGCATGTGTACGAGTAGGAAGAGAGGAAAGTGATTGGTTCCCAGTGAATGTCGGTTTGCGG
The DNA here is from genome assembly GCF_036320965.1 of Panulirus ornatus. Classification (NCBI taxonomy): domain Eukaryota; kingdom Metazoa; phylum Arthropoda; class Malacostraca; order Decapoda; family Palinuridae; genus Panulirus; species Panulirus ornatus. Next base: position 28,621,902 of record NC_092233.1, on the reverse strand, counting down.
CAGGGGTGCGTGATGTCTCCATGGAAGTGAGTCAGTTGTTCGCTGATGATACAGCATTGGTGGCTGATTCGGGTGAGAAACCGCAGAAGTTGGTGACTGAGCTTGGTAAAAAGGATTGAGGGACAAGTTAATTGGGAGGTAAGTTTGAATGGAGAAAAAATGGAAGTGAAGTGTTTTAGAATCTGGGAATGGACTTTGCAGCGGATGGAACCATGGAAGCGGAAGTGAGTCACGCGGGGGTGGGGGGGGGGGGGGGGGGGGGGGGGGGGGGGGGGCAAAAGTTTTGGAAGCGTTGAGGAATGTTCGGAAGGCAAGAACGTGACCTCGGAAAGCAAAAATGGGTATGTTTGAAGGAATAGTGGTTCCAACAATGTTATATGGTTGCGAGGCATGGGCTATAGAGAGGGTTGTGCGGAGGAAGTGGATGTGTTGGATATGAGATGTTAGAGGACCATATGTGGTGTGAGGTGGTTTGATCAAGTAATGAAAGGGTAGGAGAGATGTGTGGTTGAGAGAGCAGAAGAGGGTGTATTGAAATGGTTTGGTCACATGGAGAGAATGAGTGAGGAAAGATTGACAAAGAGGATATATGTGTCAGAGGTGGAGCGAACAAGAAGTGGGAGACCAAATTGGAGGTGGAAGGATGGAGTGAAAAAGATTTTGAGCGATAGGGGCCTGAACATACAGGAGGGTGAATGGCGTGCAAGGAATAGAGTGAATTGGAACGATGTGGTATATCGGGGTCGACGTGCTGTCAATGGATTGAACCAGGGCATATGAAGCGTCTGGGGTTAACCATGGAAATTTTTGTGGGGACTGGATGTGGAAAGGGAGCTGTGGTTTCGGTGCATTACACATGACAGCTAGAGACTGAGTGTGAACGAATGTGGCCTTTGTTGTCTTTTCCTGGCGCTACCTCGCGCGCGCGCGGGGGGAGGGGGGTGTCATTTCATGTGTGGCGGGGTGGCGACAGGAATGGATGAAGAAAGCATGTATGAATATGTACATGTGTGGGCGTGTATGTATATACATGTGTATGTGGGTGGTTTTATCCATTCTTTCGTCTCTTTCCTTGCGCTACCTCGCTAACGCGGGAGACAGCGACAAAGTATTATATATATATAATCTTATACCTGGGGATAGGGTAGAAAGAATACTTCCCACGTATTCCCTGCATGTTGTAGAAGGCGACTAAAAGGGGACGGAGCGGGGGGCTGGAAATCCTCCCCTCTCGTTTTCAATTTTCCAAATGAAGGAACAGAGAAGGAGGTCAAGTGAGGATATTCCCTCTAAGGCTCAGTTCTCTGTTCTTAACGCTACCTTGCTAACGCGGGAAATGGCGAATATGTATGAAAAAAATGTATATATAATCTATTATACTTAATAGCTGTTTCCCGCGTCAGCGAGGTAGGGCCAGAAACAAAGGAAGAATGGCCCAACCAGAAGAGGATGTTTTGAAATGGTTTGGCCACATGGAGAGAATGAGTGAGGAAAGATTGACAAAGAGGATATATGTGTTATAGGTGGAGGGAACGAGGAGAAGTGGGAGACCAAATTGGAGGTGAAAGGATGGAGTGAAAAAGATCTTGAGCGATCGGGACCTGAACATGCAGGAGGGTGAAAGGAATAGAGTGAATTGGAACGATGTGGTATACCGGGGTCGACGTGTTGTCAATGGATTGAACCAGGGCAAGTGAAGCTTCTGGGGTAAACCATGGAAAATTTTATGGGGCCTGGATATGGAAAGGGAGCTGCAGATTCGGTGCATTATACATGACAGCTACAGACTGAGTGAGAACGAATGTGGCCTTTGTTGTTTTTTCCTAGCGCTACCTCTTGCGCATGCGGGGGGAGGGGGTTGTCATTTCATGTGTGGCGGGGTGGCAACGACGAGAATGAATAAAGGCAGCAAGTATGAATTATGTACATTTGTATATATATGTATATAAATGTATACGTATGTATATGTGCGTGTGTGGACATGTATGTATATACATGTGTATGTGGGTTGGTTGTGCCATTCTTTCGTCTATTTCCTTATACTACCTCACTAACGCGGGAGACAGCGACAAAGTATAATATATATATATATATATATATATATATATATATATATATATATATATATATATATAAACACATACACGCACATATAAAAACATATACAATTCAACATATACTTACATATACATATATACACGTGTACATATTTGCTTGCCTTCATCCATTCCTGTCGCTACCCCGCCACACAGGAATTAGCATCCCCCCCTTCCCCTTCAGCGAGGTAGCACCAGGAAAAGACAAAATGAATAAGGCTACATTCGTTCACACTCAGTTTCCAGCTGTCATGTGCAATGCACCGAAACTACAGCTCTCTATCCACATCCAGGCTCCACAGACATTTCCATAGTTTACCCCAGACGCTTCACATGCCCTGGTTCAGTTCATTGAGAGCACGTCGACCCCGGTATACCACATGGTTCCAATTCACTCCATTCCTCGCATGCCTCTCACCCTCCCGTATGTTAAGGCCCCGATCGCTCAAAACAGTTTTTCACTCCATCCTTCCATCCCCAATTTGGTTTCTCGCTTCTCCTTGTTCAAACCACCTCTGACACATATGTCCTCTTTGTCAATCTTTCCTCAGTCATTCTCTCCATATGTCCAAACCATTTCAATGCACCCTCTTCTGCTCTCTCAACCACACTTCTTTTATTACCACACATCTCTCTTACCCTTTCATTACTTACTCGATCAAACCACCTCACACCACATATTGTCCCCAAACATTTATTTCCAACACATCCACCCACCATCTCTCCCAGAAACCTTCGCCCCTTCTCCCCACCCTGTGACTCACTTCCACTTCCATGGTTCCATCCGCTGCTAAGTCCACTCCCAGATATCTGAAACACCTTACTTCCTCCAATTTTTCTCCATTCAAACCTACATCCTAATTAACCTGTCCCTCAACCCTCCTAAGCCTAATAACCTTGCTCTTATTCACATTTACTCTCAAAATTCTCCTTTCACACACTTTACCAAACTCAGTCACCAATCTCTGCAGTTTTTCACCCAAATCAGCCACCAGCGCTGTATCATCAGCGAACAAGTGACTCACTTCCCAGGCCCTCTCAACCACAACAGACTACATACTCACCCCTCTCTCCAAAACTCTTGCATTTACCGCGTTAGTGGGATAGCGTTAAGAACATAGGACTGAGTCTTAGAGGGAATTCCCTCATTTGGCCCCCTTCTCTGTTCCCCTTTTTTGGAAAAGTAAAAAACGGGAGGGGAAGATTTTCAGCTCCCGTTCCCTTCCCTTTTAGTCGCCTTCTACTACGACACGCAGGGAATACGTGAGGAGTACTCTTTCGCCCCTATCCCTAGGGACAATATATATATATATATATATATATATATATATATATATATATATATATATATATATATGTATATATATATATATATATATATGTGTGTGTGTGTGTGTGTGTGTGTGTGTGTGTGTGTGTGTGTGTGTGTGTGTGTGTGTGTGTGTGTGTGTGTGTGTGTGTGTGTGTGTGAAGTGGTTTGATCAAGTAAGTGATGAAAGGTTAATAGAGATGTGTGGAAATAAAAAAAAAAAAAAAGTGTGGTTGAGAGAGCAAAAAAGGTTGTGTTGAAATGTTTTGGATATATGAAGAGCATAAGTGAGGAAAGATTGACAAAGAGGATATATATGTAACAGGTGGAGGGAACAAGGAGAAGCAGGAGACCAAATTGGAGGTGGAAGAATGGAAAGAAAAAGATTTTGAGCGATCGGGACCTGAACATACGGGAGGGTGAGATGCGTGCAAGGAATAGAGTGAACTGGAACGATGTGGTATACAGGGGTCGACGTGATGTCAATGGACTGAACAAGGGCATGTGAAACGTCTGGGGTAAATCATGGAAAGGTATATGAGGCTTGAATGTGGATAGGGAGCTATGGTTTCGGTGCATTAGACATGAAAGCTAGAGACTGAGTGAGAACGAATGTGGCCTTTTTTCTCCGTTTTCCTGACATTACCTCGCTGAGGCAGGGGTTAGTGATGCAATTTCCTGTTTCTCCATTTTCCAGACCATTTCAACACACCCTCCTCTGTTCTCTCAACCACACTCTTTATATTACTACACAGCTCTCTTACGATTTCATTATTTACTCGATCAGACCACCTCACATCACATATTGTCCTCATACATTTCATTTCTAACACATCCACCTTACTCCGAACAACCCTATCTATGGCCCACGCCTCGCAACCATATAACATTGTTGGAACAACTATTCCTTCAAACATACACATTTTTGCTCTCTGAGATAACGCTCTCTCTTTCCACACATTCTTCATCGCTCCCAGAACCTTCGCCCCCTTCCCCACCCTATGACTCACTTCCGCTTGCATGGTTCCATCCGCTGCTGAGTCCACTCCCAGATATCTAAAACACTTCACTTCCTCCAGTTTTTTTTCCAATCAAACTCACATCCCAGTTAGCTAATTCTCGAGTTCGAGTAAGGCGAGACAGGGCATCTGACAGGAATCTTATCATGGGTACAAAGTTACTTTCACGTTCCCTTCCTTTCACCGTTAGTCATCCTGTATTCATCCACTACAGTTTTATACTATGTGCTGTAAGAATCTATTGACTATGTAGGCTCATACAAAATGTGAATGGTAGTCTTCAATACAGGCAAACATTTTCTGAGATCCCAGGAAATTCCCGAACCTCCTTTTGAATCCCTGGTCCTTGGTACGATGTAACCCCCCCCCCCCCCCCCCACTCTCATGGGCCCTGAGGCGAGAGGCATGACATGACAAGGGCCGACCTCACGCACGTCTGACATTGTCTTCGGGAAGTGAGACAGTTGAGCCGTGGCTGGTTTCAGCAGTGTGCGTACATACCACTGAGTCAGTACTCGTAAGCTACTCTGGAGCTAAACCTGCAAGTTCGAACGTTTTGTCTAAATTACAGAACTCGCTGGTCAGTCGCTACCGCTAACGCCTGCTTGCCTGTTCACTAGTAGATTATATGATAAAAATCTTCAGATGTGACCCACCAGAGATTACACGTTACCATACTTATCTCTCTATAGTTAAACGACCTTACATCAGCTCAGCTTACTCTGGGATGACAGCCGTAGTTAATGTGTCGCAATGTTAACGTACCACAGAGGAACCAGACCTAATTCTGGTCAACCATGTTAACCTTGTTTCATCACACTAAATGACTGGCTAGTCGTGAATAAAGTTCATCTTGATCTTGGGATTAAAAACTCCTCGTCGTAGGAACATTAAGACCAACATCGCTCATCTACAAACAGAACCGACTCACTGATAAATGTATCTTTGATTTAGGTCAACACCTGTAGGACCAGGACTTTTTCAGGAACGAGAACTGTACAGCTGAAAGTTAGCTGTCTAGTCACCCCCATTACATATGATGACATCTTGAAGTTGAAACATCCAATAAACAAGATAAGTCGCTATTCTCGAGGACTTTGTTTTTAAGTCCCTGCGACCACCTCCCCACCCAGCAGATTTCTTGACTCACTGACAATGCAGGACCTCGGTTGAGTACGAGGATTTCTGAAGCTCCTAGTTTTCTTTTCTACCTAACCTTCTCATGACCAGCCCGCATCTAAGAACCCTTCCAACAAACATCTCAAATTTCTCAGCTTTTTCGAATCTGTCTCTCCCGTCAATAGTGAAGAAGGTATTCACAGCTGTACCTTAAAGTCATCCAGACCTGAACCCCTCAATCCCTCCCTCACCAGCCACACACTAACATAATCTTGTGATAACCTTGTGGATTGTGATGGCGAGTAAATACAGGTGAAAACTTTTGACTTTTATTTCTCTAAGTTTTTGGCTTGTGCAAAAGCCTTTTTCAGAGAGAAGTCCCTGTGAAGGAGGCCTCTGCACAGGCCAAAACGTTAGGTCAAAGACGGCTGTCACCTGTGTCTACTCACCAGCCCGATCTTAACATAGATGTTGTGTCTGGCTCAAGTGGAGGCCTCTGGTGGCCGTGGTCAGACATCTGTGTCACTCGCCATCTACGGGAGGTTTGTGTGTAGGAAGGTCAGTAACCATAGCTATCGGGTCATGGATGAGTGAATACAATGTATAGCAATGTAGAGCAGTTGTGTAGGGTTACGAGCAGCCGGGCCGATGTTGATGTCTGTCAAAGTGATGTGGAGTGAATGGTAGTAGCAACAGATAGGACACTTGCTAGTAGGTGTAGAAAACGGTGTACGATGACATATACATACACGGTGTTGTTAATTTCTCGTTAGTAAGGGCACAATATCTAAAGACACCCTGACTGCCATCCTTCCCATGTGAATGAAGTATCGTATCTGTCATTTATAACTTGTAACATACAACTCAGGTGGACTGTGTACGGCAACGATTATTCTCTCTTGTCTGTAAGGAGTATTTTCAAGTATAGTGCAGGTAATATCTGACCTTAACATTCCCTCGTATCCTCAGTGATGTCAAGTTTCGAGGTGAACCTGGTCCAGCACTTGCGACACTTCACGACGCAGAGGTTCCCCAGCGACAGGTTCAACACCGAGAGACTCAAAGCCCAGAAATACATCAAGGACCGATTCAAAAGTTACGGCCTCAAGGTTGTGGAGCAGAAGTTCAACTCCACCATTGAGTCTGATCCCTTAGGCATCGGTAACGTCACAAACGTAGTAAGTGCAGTTTAAAATCCAAAGCTACGATATGTCTCATGCGACTACTGAGTTCAGTCTACATTCCTAAGCTGCTGGTAACTTCACTCTAAAGAATCTGAAGGTTAAAGATGACTCCTGAGCAGTACTGACCGAGGTGAAAGACGAATCAAGTCACTCAGTCTCGAGTATTCTCTCCCCCCCCCCCCAAAAAAAAAAATCGTACCTGTATGAAATTATATCGTTCAGTCCAAGTGAATATGATCTGCCCTTGGTTACGATAGTTTGTACATTATGTGATCATCATTGAATACCTATAATCTATCAATATAATCATTCCAGGAAAGCTACACATTAAATCATTAACTGATTATACCTGTGATAACCTGTATCCTGCCGTGGTCTGGCCATCCAGCCTACAGTAAAACAAAACGTATCTGTGATTTCAGGTTGGTGTGAACATCATTGGCATCTCGGAGGCTGTGAGCAACAGGCAAGGAGCTGTGCTGCTTGTTGGTGCAGACTACGACACGAACGGCATCAGTGACCCTATCTTCAACAACGGGGCTGGTGTCGCTGCCATGCTAGAGACCGCTAGATTATTCACGTCCGCCATACGATCAAAAACATTCGCAAAGAACTTCACTACTATCTTCGTGGCCTTTGATCTTAACACCAAGGAACATGACGTAAGGACCAGACGAGGATGTATTACTCTCCACCTGTAGTGAACACTAACATCTGTACACTCCACCTGTAGTGAACACTAACATCTGTACACTCCACCTGTAGTGAACACTAACATCTGTACACTCCACCTGTAGTGAACACTAACATCTGTACCCTCCACCTGTAGTGAACACTAACATCTGTACCCTCCACCTGTAGTGAACACTAACATCTGTACCCTCCACCTGTAGTGAACACTAACATCTGTACCCTCCAACTGTAGTGAACACTAACATCTGTACCCTCCAACTGTAGTGAACACTAACATCTGTACCCTCCACCTGTAGTGAACACTAACATCTGTACACTCCACCTGTAGTGAACACTAACATCTGTACCCTCCAACTGTAGTCAACACTAACATCTGTACCCTCCACCTGTAGTGAACACTAACATCTGTACCCTCCACCTGTAGTGAACACTAACATCTGTACCCTCCACCTGTAGTGAACACTAACATCTGTACCCTCCAACTGTAGTCAACACTAACATCTGTACCCTCCACCTGTAGTCAACACTAACATCTGTACCCTCCACCTGTAGTCAACACTAACATCTGTACCCTCCACCTGTAGTCAACACTAACATCTGTACCCTCCACCTGTAGTCAACACTAACATCTGTACCCTCCACCTGTAGTCAACACTAACATCTGTACCCTCCACCTGTAGTCAACACTAACATCTGTACCCTCCATCTGTAGTGAACACTAACATCTGTACCCTCCACCTACAGTGAACAATTGTGGTTCGGTTGATGTTACATCAAGCCTGTGCCTCCGAGCACAATAACCGCCCTTAGGGACTTCATGCCCAGCTCTTCAGGCGACTCTATTATTACCTTTGATCACGTTAGTCTCACCAGAATGAGAGCATACATAAGAGAAGTGTTTTTGTGAGTTCTGAAAATCTGTGCCTCTCTGACAACGTTATCAGGCATGCCAACACTAACGTAAGCCTTAGTGGTCCAGAGCGTCAGCGTTCTGGTTGGCTGCTTCACTCGTAACGTTATGCCGTCTGATACATCACTGGTTCAGAACCACACACAAGCGCACCACTAGTGGTCTGCCGAGCCTTCTGAGTACGAGATGCTCATCTTAATCAGTCTTTATGCGGAAAAAATGTTAGACAATATATCTTAAAAGATGACATCATGCAAACGTAGAATATTTGGACGTTTAAAAAATACTTTTCTGTGTTCAGTACGGTTCATACTAATTATTACAATGAAGATCAACATAATGTTAAAAGACGTAAAAGAAGAAACTTCTTTGGCATCTGTATTTCCATAGCAGCACGCACATTAGTCTGTCAGTCTACTTCCGCATTGTAAATGTCATTACAGGATCCAAATATTCTTCTAAAATTTGTCATAGCTTTTCACTAAAATTACATCATCATCATCATCATCATCGTCGTCGTTTGCTGAACATAAACTGATACAGTGTTACATTATTTACATAATATTTCTTCCCATGACGTCGTGTTCATGTTTGTGGCTGCCAGACGCGCGTTTCACCAATGCAGCTGCCAGATGCACGCTCTATACTCGCACACCTACCAACTTGTTTGTAAAGAAACTGGCAGCTATGAAATTTGTGAAAGTGATATATGGTATCTATATATGACACATGGCTGTTTCGGATTCAAAATGGGGCGGGAAATATGAGTACATACTGTAAAAAGAAAAGCATTTTACTACTTCATGTGTCAGTCTGACACCGATGACAAAGGATTTTGAGAAATACCCTTTAGTCTGGCCTTACTTTAGTAGCCTTGCTTTCATGATATTGTAATGTATCGACTGCTTGTGATATTTCCTGCGGTTTGCTATGATAAATGTTATACTAATTTCATATTTCGATGGAAGAAGGGCTACAATAATAACTGGGAAATTTGTCTCATTCACGTTTACCAATCCTAACCAAACAACACCACTCGTACTGATCTTTATCGAAGTTCATTGGGCCAATACGGGAAATGCTTTTCTTCATACCTTGTGTTCCTGTTTGGTCCTGGTCATAAATGTATGAGGTATGAGTGCAGGACTGAGAGCGTCAATGAACAGCGATACACAAGGTAAAACGTAAAACCAGAAAAGTAATATATGAGTTGAAGAGGTTGGAGAGCACTGTGATGGCACCACCAAACCCTACATAGTGTCACAGTTCCACACACCGCTGAATTCTACATATTGCCACAGAGTCCAACACACCACTGAACCTACACACAATGAAGGCCTTTCGCACCCATAATTAGGACAACACACGACCTGTCTCACCTGTATGCCTCACTTAACAATGACAATTGGGAACCACCAATACCAACACACTTGCGGGTCATAAGGCCGCTCTAACCTGCACACTGCTGCATCTTACTGCCCTGAACACTCATGGTTTCAATAAACCAGGTGACTGTAGGTAACACTAAACCCTTTATATCAGTCTCTCTTTACGCTGTCAAACTTCATTGCAAGTGGAATGAAGCAACAGGACTGCACCTAGCAACACAGTCTACCACATAACTCTTCATCGGTTTATCAGTGAAATGGAGACTTGTACAAGACTAGGTCAAAACTCGAAATTCTTCTAAAGATGTTAGATTAAAATTTCAGCTCTACATTTTCTAAGGACATAAGGTTCAATTATTCATACAGCTAACCCCAATCTTGAGAAAACGTAGTATTTCTTAATCCCTGTAAGATTCCGGGGTAGAAGATATCAAGGCTATGTTGAACCAGCGATTCTTACAGCTAGTCATATTACTCAGTATTATAACCTCTGACAGACCTTAAACTTTTTGTGTTTCAGATCGGTTCGGGTAGACCCGGAGGCTGGCACTTTGTCCAACACTGGCTGTGGCCTTACCTCAAACACTCAGACATCAACTTCGGCGGCGCATTCATCCTCGACTCCATCATGAACATCAACCTCAACTCAAACTCTCAGATCGCCAATGATGACTTCAGACAGGTAGCGTTCCTTCCTCCCTACCAATGAAGGTTACTGTCATCTAGCGTTGCTTCCTCCCTACCAATGAAGGTTACTGTCATCCAAATTAGGATTGGGAATATATACACATGCATATATTAGATATACTGTGTGTATAAACTTAACCTTATGCCAGGATTTCATCTAAGACTAACCTCATGGATCAGGATGAACAGAAGGTTGGCGAGATGACAACACAAATAACATTAAATGAAACACCCGGAGAGAGACATGACAAGTACCACCATAACCAGGGATGTTGAAGGGATGGGCTAGGTTTGAATTTACTGAACTGTAAATACACATATTTCTCATTTACTACAGCTGTTCCCGAAGACGTTTGAGCGGGTAGTGGAGTCGGAGAGGAAGGGGAACTTCCTGGCTATGGTTACCAGGTTGGGGAACAAGGCCACGACCCTCAAGGATCAGTTCTCCGGCAGCTACTACATGGTTAGTGTGAGAATTGTTGGTGGACAGCCTGAACAAACTTCCAAGAAAGAGGATGTTGAAACATGAATACATACAATTAACAAATGGTTTGCAATATATCAGATTCCCTTTTGCCAAACTGCAAGATGTAATACTCCATTCATATATATATATATATATATATATATATATATATATATATATATATATATATATATATATATATAATATATATATATTTTTTTTTCTTTTCTTTCAAACTATTCGCCATTTCCCGCATTAGCGAGGTAGCGTCAAGAACAGAGAACTGGGCCTTTGAGGGAATATCCTCACCTGGCCCCCTTCTCTGTTCCTTCTTTTGGAAAATTAAAAAAAAAAAAAAAAAAAAAAAATATATATATATATATATATATATATATATATATATATATATATATATATATATATTCGAAACTTTGCTTCGTAAATTTCACTTCTGATTCCATTTCCGTACTATACATACAGTTGTAAAAACTGACATAACTATTCATTTTGCTGTACTGTAATATGTCTATCATAATATCATGACTACTTCATTTCACACGCAGTCGTGTTCTGATCATTAATGTTTCATCTTCATGTCTTCACAAGTTCTAGACTCAAACATAAAAATGTCACGCATGAAATCCATGATTAAAGACACGGCCAGAGTAGCACCACCTCCAGACTACGTTTCTAGACTAGCGACTGTACTAATCCTAGCTCTCATCAACGCTGACATTGTGTTGTCACCTTGCTGTCATTGTCAAGTTATCATAAACTCAGAGCAGCGTTAGAATAAACTCTGAGTGGCGTTACAATAAACGCAGTGTGACGTTACGCGAAACCAAAAATAATCATCTGCCTGTCATCCGCAATACAATGTTGCACAACACTCCCCTCCGGTCCCGTTCACCGATGTTGCACAAGATGTTGGGTTAAGTTTTAATGATATCATCTCCGTCCCCTCCCACACACGCCTTCCCACCCATGTGTGATATACCATTCATTTCATACTGAGCTGAATAATCTACTGGTCCCACGTAATATCAATGATATTCGCCGGCGAAGGTTCGAAAGTCATGAAAAGTTTCGCAGTGGACCCAACCTACAAGACATCATTCATCATCGTTCAGTACAAGACATCCTCACATCAAACCTAAGACATCTTAGTATAACTGTCACGGCGTATTTCCACTCACCTTGTGTTGTCTTGAATAGATCTGTTGTTCAGGATACTGCACTAGGACGTGCTCTAGGAATTCTGACATTTGTTGAAAATTCTTCCAATATCTTTCATACTGCTAGGCTTGGAGCAATTACATTATTTGAGGTCACTAGCAATTCTAGCAATTTCGTTACAATTGCTCTTCTAAGTGTTAATTACAGATACAGTTACAGTTACTTGGTTACAATCATCTCAAATTACAATTACATGAAATGTAATTACATACTACAATTGCTTTGGTGTCTGAGTAATGTACTTGACTCAAACGTGAGTCGTTAAACTGAGTCGTTCTATTCATATCTGCTTTCCATTCGCATATCCTTCATAACGCCAAAGTTTCATAATGTAACAGTAGTGGGATGAAACTTGAACTGCAAATTACATTTATGACTACAATTCTTTACTTCTAAAGTTCTAACACTACAATTTCAGTTTCTGAAAATTTTGTAATTAATTTCATCAAACCAATTACATTTATAATTACTCCAAGCCTGGTTACAGCAAGGTAATGATAAGCAACACAGTCCTACTTGATACTAACTACATTTCTACTTACTTTGATAGGAAGGTCCAGGAGGCGAACGTAACGGAACACAACACTGGGTGGTAGAGAGAGTCGTCCTTGTAGTCAACTGGTGTTAGATGATTATCCGTCTCAATGTGTATAATATTTTCCCCGTCAACTCGTCACATTATAGTCATATTATAAGTCACATGCTCTCTATAAAGTACCGATCTACATCCGCTGTGGGGTGAAAGAGAGGAAGATGACAGACGAACTGGTTTGAAAGGAAGGCTAGTCTGCCAGTAACCGTTTCACTCATCACAAATTTTTTCGAAATAATCGCCGTTGATTCCGGTATTCTTCCTTACTCCCGTAACATATTAGCCGTCACATTCTAAACTTTAATCTTGGGTGATGTCACCGTTTTTGAGCACTAGTCCTAATACTGTTTCGAGCGGTGGACAGCACACAACAGACACGCACACATAAAGGTCAACAAGACAACGGATCGTACGAAGCACAGTTGAAGCAACGAAGCTTTTCGTGTGATTCTAATTTCTTCTGTGGCGCACTTGCTGTGAACTTAGTCACAGGGTTTCGAAACTGGGACGAAGCCTTTTGACGTCATTAATGAATACCCGTTTTCTCTTGTGTCAACCGATTTTGGTAAATATTCAAACATTTAATTACTTACACATAATAGGAGACTCGTTAGATTAATTATGTATAATCTTTTTTATAATCATCCTTTCACCAATTTCTGTGAAATAGTCCTGGTGTTAGCCAGTACCTTTTCAAAGTCTCCTGCACCTCAGGGATGAGCCACTTCTGGTAGCAGAGAAATGTTGTTTGCCAATGTTACAGCTCCGTCACAGGTGATCTCGAGCAGGCGTAGTCCGATAACACACGCATATATATATATATATATATATATATATATATATATATATATATATATATATCATACAAACCTCCAACAGCCAGGATCGAACCCAGGACCCCTGTGCAACAGGCGGGAGAGTTACTGCTAGGCTATGATCACCCCTGTTGCACAGGAGTCCCGGGTTCGATCCTGGCTGTTGGAGGTTTGTATGTTCTATTAAGGTGCGCGTTCATATGCACTCTGTTCGTATACATACATACATACATACATACATACATACATATATATATATATATATATATATATATATATATATATATATATATATATATATATATATATATATATATATATATATGAAATAATCTGATTAAGCACTGACACTGATCCTTTGCTTTGTAGTGATACAGACGCCACTAAACTGCTTTTCATTCAGGAACGGATAAGGACTCAGTTCCGGCTGGAAGACATGGGCTTTAAAGGCCGAATGGAACTGAACGAAGTCATGAGAGAACTGACCAAGCCGGAGAGCATCCACTTCTGGAGCTTCAACTACAACCACACGAGCGTCCCCTTACCCGCCGTCCTTCTCACTGACACTCGTACGTTCATTTCTTCTTTGTACATAAGGCTAAGGGGGTGCCTGAGGCTCTCGTGGCAGGTTTGCTTCATGTCATTTTCAGTCATGTTAATCTAGAAGCTTAATATTCCTATGGTGGTCGCACTGACCTCCACTTTACTTGCTATGTTTGACGTGTCCACGAGTCTGCTGCTTAAGAACTCCTTCCCCACGTCCTTCGTACACTTCTACTGCCTAAGTTCCAGTTGTGCCCTTGTCCTGGGTTAACGTCGTGGTTTTCTCTAAGTTGGCATGGAAGTACTACCTTCTTCACTTGTTCTTCTTCCTTCCAGAGTAAGCAGACTGAGCACTTCCCTCCTCGTAGCTCATTCCACTCAGGCCTGATACCGTTCTCGTTGCATCGCTTTGGACCATTCCCAGCAGTTGACCACACTCTTGCGGTTATGATCCAACATCGAACGAATGTTCTTCGTGTAAATCTTCCGAGACATCTCATTGCTTGTTTTTTACTTTTATTTGTTATTAATTTATCTTTTATCTATTCATTCTTTTTACTTTGGAGGCTCCATTCATGGACAAGAGTCTACATCTAGGCTGAGCCTTACTTGAAACACAGAGAGAATTACTTGACACTGCACAGAATATAGTTTACGTCCTTAAGATCCTTCGTACTTGATGTTCTGGTGACAAATAACCACTGATGTTAGTTGCCAGGTCTCTGTCACAGCACGAGTGTTGCAATCTGTCACAGCACGAGTGTTGCAATCTGTTTCCTCCAGTTGGAGACTCACCGTCTGGTCTGTTCATACTCGAAGACCTGGTTAATGATGACATCAAACTAGAAACTCACACGTAGTGATCATGTCACCCTCTACTCTTTTCTCATACATAATTTGCAAGTCTATGGCCTCTTAATTCGTGTGTGTGTGTGTGTGTGTGTGTGTGTGTGTTCTACAAACATATGTATTCATTATATGTATTCATTATATATTGATATTAATTTCTTGCTGTAATTGTTAATGTAGAAGATACTTTACCTTTATGGATCCCCCCGTCTCGTGTTCTTCGTGTCCAACAGTCGTTTTCTAAGCGTCATGTCACTCTGGTTGTTAGCAGGTTAGCCGCCACATTTCCCATCATCTTGCTTGACGTGTGCACTTTCCTGGTCCCCCTTGATCATATTGATCCTGGAGATCTGGAAATGCATATTATCCCTTTCCTTCCCTGCTCAACAGAAAGATCCAATGTCAACTTTATAACAAAAAAAAAAAAAAAATAAAAGAAAAAAGAAAGAAAGAAAGAGAAAGAATACTTCCCACGTATTCCCTGCGTGTCGTAGAAGGTGACTAAAAGGGGAGGGAGCGGGAGGCTGGAAATCCTCCCCTCTCATTATTTATATTATATATATATATATATATATATATATATATATATATATATATATATATATATATATATATATATATATGCGTCCTTTTCAAATTGTGCTCATGTGTGTTTACTCCTGCAAAAACGCGTTCGTTTACTGATCATCAAGGTTGAAATCTACTTGAAGGGATTACAGGTGCGTTCACATAACGTGAATAAACGTACTTACTCATATCGTGAGTACAGATACGTTCACATAACTTGAGTACAGGTACGTTCACATAACATGAGTACAGGTATGTTCACATAACGTCAGTACAGGTACGTTCACATAACTTGAGTACAGGTATGTTCACATAACGTGAGTACAGGTACGTTCACATAACGTGAGTACAGGTACGTTCACATAACGTGAGTACAGGTACGTTCACATAACGTGAGTACAGGTACGTTCACATAACGTGAGTACAGGTACGTTCACATAACGTGAGTAAATGGTGTTTGCCTTTTCAGAGGAGCTCCGAGTCCGTCCGCCGATGCCGGCACACTGTAACAAGGAGTGTCCGATGAAGGACCTGGTGACGGAAGACCGAGTCGACTTCATGGACTCGACGGTGAGGGGCCTCACCCGCACCCTCATACGTCGCCAGCTGCACCGATACCCGGGTCTGTTGCTTGAACCTGTTCCTCCTCCTCCCTCCAGTGATCCACCAGAGACACTGACACTTACCTCAGTCATTCACCACTCACCATGCATTTCTCTTAGGGAAAGCAAATCCATCTGAAAGAGAGTTCGTTGCTTCAGAAACACAAAACCAGAGACACTATCATCTCTCACATTAACATCGCAATTCTAACATTACGATATGAAGACATGAGTAGGATTCTGTGGTAACGAGATGGTTGAGGACGAGACAAAACACACGTGTGACTACGACTGAAGGCTTAAGTTGTACTGTGATCATTTCCTTATGATGCATGATCATTGATTAGTTATATTATCATCATGAACCATTCAATGAACCAGTCAATAATTCTACAGACTGATCAGACACGGGGTCGCAAGAGCTGCAAAGACTCTAAGAGTATTATAGAATTAGTTATTCCAAGAATTTTACGTCGTTGCCTTTGGAATAATGGCAACATTGATTGTCAGGTGAAATGATAATCATATGTCTACGTTTCCCAATATTGGTTTATATTATACGATAACTGTGTGCGTGTGTGTGTGTGGGGGGGGGGGGGGGGGGCGCTGGTTGTGTCTTGACGCACCTCCACAGTTTATTCCTCATTTCACCTGTTTATTCCACAAGCAGTGATCTGTGAACGCGTAATAGACGATTTTGTATTTTTCTTGTTACAAAACCTTTGTTTTAAAGAAGCCTCTTTAACCCTCTAAAGATGCGTGAGTAGGTTAAGAAACTTCATAGAGACATGTCTATCCTCAAGTTCCTCAAGTGTCATAATGGTCTTTCCCCAACAGATGTTCCTGGCGGTGGCGAACTCACTCTCCCTTCCCTTCTTGTGACGGCTGCAGTGTTCGCTCTGGTCCGCCTCCTTCAGTAGGACGTGACTGGCCAGACTTGTGGTGATGTCCACATTGCAGCCAACAAAATCCCCTCAGCCGTCGTCCCTCAGTGAAACAAGACCACTGTGATCTCTTCTGTTTCACCAGGAGTCGCTGGTGACATCCTCACCAAGATCCCCTAGTGACGTCGTCCCTCACTACCAGGAGTCGCTGGTGACATCCTCACCAAGACCCCCTAGTGACGTCGTCCCTCACTACCAGGAGTCGCTGGTGACATCCTCACCAAGACCCCCTAGTGACGTCGTCCCTCACTACCAGGAGTCGCTGGTGACATCCTCACCAAGACCCCCTAGTGACGTCGTCCCTCACTACCAGGAGTCGCTGGTGACATCCTCACCAAGACCCCCTAGTGACGTCGTCCCTCACTTCCAGCAGCAATCTTGTTACATTTATGTTTCCTTTAAGATTCCTTTTTGTTGTTTTATTGCCACATTCCTGATGTCGGTTGTTCTTTCATGATTCTTTTAATATGTCTGTTGTTACATCAAATAAAACTTTTCATGTATTCTAAATCACAAAGTTGTTCTGTCACCAACACCTAAGTGTCATTTCTTCCGGCAATAAGTTCTGATGACAAGAATTTCACATGATATCCATCGTTAAGAAGTATAACATACTGCTGACGACAGTTGCTGTGACCCGCCTGGTTAACTCCCTCTCTCAAGATGTCGAGCAAGAGGACCAGCAGGACTCACAAACGGGCGTCACTCTTCACCTGAGATTCAACACATGTTCAGATCACACGACACGAACTTGCATTCCCATGAGTACGTGTGTATGTATGTATGTGCCAGTTCATGTCTCGTAATTGAACGTTAGTTGATCTCAAGGAAAGAAGGGATTTCCGTCTGTGAGTCAGAAATCTTGAGACGTGTTAGTGATCTATATAGCAAATTGACAAGAAAAAAAAAAAAAAAGGATAACTCAAATATAGAAGCATTCAAAGATCGGTTGGTATGAAAGCTATTCTTTCAGTGAAACTATAATTTCTGAAAACACGAGGAATGAACAATGATTCTGAGTATAGTCTCTCAGTAGATATTTTCAGAAGACCAGAATAAAAAATTACAAGGACCATAAATGCAATGAGAACGTGCATAGTTTTACGATCAGACATCTGGAGATGTTAGCCGTTATTCGATTGGTTTTTATAATTGGACAATGGCGCCTTAATTACCCAGGCTCGTGTTAAGAACCATAAAAGTCCCGGTTACCAAGAACTACGGAACTAGACCAAAACATACAAAAAAAAAAAAAAAAAGACCAAGCAAAATCAGTGAATCAAGTTCAGTCCTTCACAGTGTTTACAGAGGATGTGAAGGTAACTGTTTGTCAAAAATCTCAGAAACACTCGTCAAATTTAACGCTGAAAATCAGCTGCTCCATGATCTTTGACTTCTAAATGGCCTTACTCTGAGGATTTTATTGAAATGATTCAACATTTTACCTTGGGCCAAATCAGATTCAGATTTCAAAACGTTTTCCCTCGAAAGGAAGATCATGAACTGTGTCGTCTGACAGAACACTTACCTTCAAACTACTGCAGGAATAATTAACACCGAGGTTAATCATGCCAAGGATTATTGATTATTTCCCTTCAATTGATATTAAGAATAGTGTGGATTTAGGCTCAAAATGCATAACGACTGAAAGGTTCGGTGTTGGGTGATGGGCAGCAATTCCTCGCCAATGAGGGAAGGGTAACTTCATAATTTTTATACTGATATAAACAAATTGATTTACGTCAATCTTAACAGTCATACGTTGAGTAGATTTGCTCTTTATGCTGTCATTGTTAGACCATATTGTCTGTTAAGGACTGACGGAAATTGTTTATGTATTTGAGCAAGATGCCGTTAGACAATGCGATGCAGTATTACCAACTTCAGCAGTTACCTCACCTTGCTACCCGTACCAATTTGTCTAAACCATTGATGGCGTTATATATATATATATATATATATATATATATATATATATATATATATATATATATATATATATATATATATATTACAAAGAACACGTAATTCATAAATAAGCTAGCTATCACAAGGATATATACGTCTGCAACACCTACACACGTTCATCATGTATATTCCGTAAGATATGAACATCCAAAAAGGAACTCGGATGTTTGTGCCTCATCCTACATACTAGGGACAGAGTTTATGAGAGAACATTCGTACGTTTCTGAGATTTGTCAACAGGAAAGACAAGTAATAGGAAACTACACGGAAAAACTGTTGACATCCGTAGGTTTGCGATGACTGAAGTGCATCAACCAAGTGGGTGTTTATCATTTGGTGTGAAGGTTCCAGGCTAGCGCGACAGCAAGTGTGAGTTGCACTGCGTAATGGCAATGTTATGGTGTGTGGTTAGTGAGACGATAACAACCTAACTTGACAGACGTCTACATTCACCGATTTCCCGCGCATCGCCCTTCCCTCTCACTCTTTCATTCTTCTCCCTCACTCTACCTCTACGCGTTAGCCCTACCTCAAGCTGACTCTCCCCCAGGGTCGTCACTCTCGTGAGCTGTTGGTGGTTCATCTATGTATTTCGTGGTTTTCAAAACAGAGTAAAAGTATTTATAACTTGTAATCATTCTTATTTATCCAACTCGTAACATAGAATTCTTTGAACAGCAAGCATGATAATATTGGCGTGAGGTACGACCCCTTGAGAAGTGTAGATCAGTGAAAATATCAGTGCGATAACAGTAGACGTATCATTACAACAGCAGTGAAAAGATAATCACAATTCACGTACATTAATAAACATCAGAATATTCATAAATTCAAAGAATAAAAATCACTGTATGGGCGATACTTGGACATTGCCCCGCAACTGATCCTATGACACAGATCTAATAAAGAATGTTATAATGAGTACTTTCGCTACTGATGTAACAGTATAAGGTAGAATGAATACAACTGTGGTTTGCTGAAGGAATATTTAATGATACAATGGGTTAGGTACAGGTGCTTGACGATATACAGAACAACAGAGAATCAGAATTTTGGCAACGGGATTCGAATTCCCTTCCTGGGTTGGGACAGTTGTAGCGGGAGGGACTTGGGGCAGATCACAGTGAAGGAAGAAGAAATTAGGAAGAGAAAGGTTAAGCTAAAGGTTAACATACACAACATTACAGTTATGAACGTAGTGCAGAAGGGAGGGACAGGAGAGCCTGGCTAGGAACACTGTGGCGAGATGCCCCCCACTGCTGATGTACACTGACTATCCACTGATGAACGGAACATGGTACTCTCCTCTTCACCCACTGGGACGAGCGACGTCATCACCTACGTCCAGGTCTATGACCGCTCTACGACATGTGTACACACATCCAGATGTACACGCATCCAGATGTACACACATTCAGATGTACACACATCCAGATTTACACACATCCAGATGTACACGCATCCAGATGTACACACATCCAGATGTACACGCATCCAGATGTACACACATCCAGATTTACACACATCCAGATGTACACACATCCAGATGTACACACATCCAGATTTACACACATCCAGATGTACACACATCCAGATGTACACACATCCAGATGTACACACATCCAGATGTACACACATCCAGATGTACACACATCCAGATGTACACACATCCACATGTACACACATCCAGATGTACACACATCCAGATGTACACACATCCACATGTACACACATCCAGATTTACACACATCCAGATGTACACATATCCAGATTTACACACATCCAGATGTACACACATCCAGATTTACACACATCCAGATGTACACACATCCATATTTACACACATCTAGATGTACACACATGCAGATTTACACACATCCAGATGTACACACATCCAGATGTACACAGCCAGATTTACACATCCAGATGTACACACATCCAGATGTACACACATCCAGATGTACACACATCCAGATGTACACACATCCACATGTACACACATCCAGATGTACACACATCCAGATTTACACACATCCAGATGTACACACATCCAGATGTACACACATCCAGATTTACACACATCCAGATGTACACACATCCAGATGTACACACATCCAGATTTACACACATCCAGATGTACACACATCCAGATGTACACAGCCAGATTTACACATCCAGATTTACACACATCCAGATGTACACACATCCAGATGTACACACATCCAGATGTACACACATCCAGATTTACAGTTTGCAAATCATTTCCCGATGCTCGTGGACAACGCTGAAAGAAAGGCCTGTACGACTGTGAGCTGGACTTAACATCTATATTCAGTATAGAGTTACAACACAACAGAATTCGGGTTGGAGCGCGTCCTGCCAAACCACAAAACGTGGATCGAATCTATCCACCAGCACATCGCTCGAGCCTCACAGTCTAATGTCTGTAGCAGGAGCAGTCACAGTGTAGGGAGGGAACATTAACCGTTGTATCAGTCATATATGGATGAGAGTTAACCAGGACACGACACATCTACGACCTCGATGACCTACTGTGTCACAGCTGACATCTGGCGGTCCCTATTGATGGTCACGGTCATGTCCAATATACTTCAGCGAATATGTTGCTGACTTCATCCTGTGGTTGGCAACAGTGCCACCAGGTTCGTCACTCGCTATCTGAACACAGCTCATCTTCCCCGTGCCCTCAGAGAATCCCAAACAGGTCGACGACCACAAAAGGGGAAACATGGTCTTTGGTGGAAGGGTCTGAAAGGCATTATATTAGATCAGTCTGGGAGGGATCCAATGGTTTGTTGTTGTCTCAAATCTCAAATGTGTCTCTGGTGTGCACGTCTTCCAGGCTAAACACTCCGTCTTCTTCCCTTTCCTTTGTACATCACAGACCAGACGAAACACTCGTTTCACCAGCTAACACTGTCATTCATTCACAAGACGGCCACTCACCAGTAGGAGAATTCCGAACCAATCAGTAGCTCAGAGTAAACATGAAACTATCTCCAATTGGCCAATGACAACATTACACAAAACTACTCAGTGAGGCTAAAACAACGCAAGGTTATACATAATTGGTCAGCCGTCAGCCGTGACGGCCCTATGATGTAGCTTGGCACTACACAGTTGTTCATGGTTAAGTTCTTGTTAAGCATTTCTCACCGTGGCTCCCACCTGCGCCACACGCCCGCTAGGGTGAGACTCCAACTGTGCTGCACACATGAAGTGGACCGACTCTGTGCTGCACACATGGAGTGGACCGACTCTGTGCTACACACTCCACACATGGAGTGGACCAACTCTGTGCTGCACACATTGAGTGGACCGACTCTGTGCTACACACATGGAGTGGACCAACTCTGTGCTACACACATGGAGTGGACCAACTCTGTGCTACACACATGGAGTGGACCAACTCTGTGCTGCACACATGGAGTGGACCAACTCTGTACTGCACACATGGAGTGGACCAACTCTGTGCTGTACACATGGAGTGGACCAACTCTGTGCTGCACACATGGAGTGGACCAACTCTGTGCTGCACACATGGGGTGGACCAACCATGTGCTGCACACATGGAGTGGACCGACTCTGTGCTGTACACATGGAGTGGACCAACCATGTGCTGCACACATGGAGTGGAGCGACTCTGTGCTGTACACATGGAGTGGACCAACCATGTGCTGCACACATGGAGTGGACCGACTCTGTGCTGCATACATGGAGTGGACCGACTCTGTGCTGCACACATGGAGTGGACCGACTCTGTGCTGCACACATGGAGTGGACCAACTCTGTGCTGTACACATGGAGTGGACCAACCAAGTGCTGCACACATGGAGTGGACCGACTCTGTGCTGCATACATGGAGTGGACCAACTCTGGGCTGCACACATGGAGTGGACCAACCAAGTGCTGCACACATGGAGTGGACCGACTCTGTGCTGCACACATGGAGTGGACCAACTCTGTGCTGTACACATGGAGTGGACCAACCAAGTGCTGCACACATGGAGTGGACCGACTCTGTGCTGCATACATGGAGTGGACCAACTCTGGGCTGCACACATGGAGTGGACCAACTCTGTGCTGCATACATGGAGTGGACCAACTCTGGGCTGCACACATGGAGTGGACCAACTCTGGGCTGCATACATGGAGTGGACCAACTCTGGGCTGCAAACATGGAGTGGCTTCCTGATTCTGATTGGTTTTCATCAATGTTTTTGCAACTTGGTGACATATCGTAATTCATATGTAAATAATGATACTCTGTGTTATCTGTGGGAAAAGAGTTAACCTTTGACCCCACAGGGTCGTAATGATTAGGTCAAAGGTCATTGACTTCGAAGAGGTAGGGAAGGAAAGTACGGAGAACACAGTTCATGGCCGGCCGTCCTTAGTGAAGATGAAAGCACTGTAATGATGAGGGTGTGATGAAGAGGAACATGGTGAACACAGAATGATGCAAGCTATGTTCAAGGCTGGCCGATGATGTCATGATGATGGTGATGATGTAGTGATGATGAGAGTGTGGTGAAGATAAAGGTCTAACGAACATGATGGCGTAGGGAAGATGTTACGTTGGTGAAGATCAGGGTGTAGTGAAGGTGTAGTTTAGCGAAGATCAGGGTGTAGTAAAGATACTAAAATGATCCAACCTAGGTTCAAGCGCCAGCCTAAGGAATCAGTAGCAATAAATGATGAGGTCATAAGTTTTTGGTCTTATTTCTAAAAAAGAGAGAGAAAAAGTCAGTCATTGAAAGTCCAGACTGAACTGTGAAGATTCGATTTTTGTTTTTGGCACAGCTTCTGGTATTCCATTACACTACAGAACTCAGTTTCTCATCCCCCCCCGACAACAGAGAGACAGCACAGCACAGATGTTTCTTTTCAGTCGCAGCGTAGAATGTGTCCTCCCATCAGTAGAGGAGAAGACAGACAGCCAACAGCAGGGTGGACATGAGCAGCGAGGGAACAGCTGTCATGGAAGAGCCGTTCTCTGCGAAAAAAATAGTTACACATCAGTTGGAGCAAAATAATTTATTTTCAACCACACGTTTCACTTGGGGGCTGCACACTTCACCGGGGACCAAAATACTTCACTGGGGGCCCACACACTTCATTGGATGCCACGTACTTCACTGGGGGTCTACACAGTTCACTGGGGACCAAAATGTATCATTGGGGGCCACATACTTCAGTGATGACCTACATACATCACTGGCGGTTCTCATACTTCACTGGAGACACACATACTTCACCAGGAGCCTTATGCTTAAGTGGGAACAACCATCTATCATACTGGGAGCAACGGACTACACTGGAAGCCACATACTTCCCTATGAATCACATACTACACTGGAGACCACAAACTTCCCTGGGAGTCACATACTTTACTGGAACCACATACTGCCTCACAACTCAGCACCCAGCAACTTACTTCTGCCAGTAAGATTGTGGGAACAGAATAACACCAGAGTACATATGATCCAGCTGATCCAACTATCAGTTCCAATGTTCAGTGGTTCAATAAAGTATTTGGGGATTTCAGACAGGACAATGCGTGAACCCTGTGGTAACAAGGACCAGTCGAAGCTAACAAAGGTCGTCAGGTACACTGTAACTTTGTCCCTAATTGTTATGTTACTACAGAGAGAGAGAGAGAGAGAGAGAGAGAGAGAGAGAGAGAGAGAGAGAGAGAGAGAGAGAGAGAGAGATTACGATGAGGTTATAAAGGGCGCGTAGGTCAAAACTAGGAAAACACACACACACACACACACACACACACATACACACACACACACACACACCGCTCTGTCTTAATTAACACTACTTATCGATAAATTCCCGTTGTCCACATTCACAGAATCCTAAGCAGTGTTCATCAAATACAATATCTATTGACTTTCCCAAGAAAATCTAATTCTTTCTTAATATCCTTGATTCTTATACGCATACGCCTACCTTATTATATCAGGAAAAAAGTAGGAAGTGAGTCTTTCGTTAACAAAATATGATCTAATTTGAGTACTTTATAAAAAACTGTTCCTAGTAACCCGAACTTGACAACATTGTGGCAACACTGGGGTAAGGGAGTCACAGGGCATTACTAAGGCTAAACGAACTAGACTGTACCTTCAATATATGTTTCACACATGTCTATCATTTTCCTAGCAACATTGATGGACGCTTACAGAAGGTAAACATTATTACAATAAGAACAGGAAACAATTCATGTATATGCTACTAAATGACGCCTGACTAAGATCTTTGTTCCTTTAACAAAGTAATTGACACAAGTAAAACAAGACAAAAAAGAGATTCTATTGAATATCATTAGAGAAATTACCAAGAGATCACAATCTTTCTGTTTAACGTGAAGTTTACGAAGCTGATGCGATGTAAACAAATGAGTAACTACTGAAACAGCGTCAAAGTGGTTCAAATTACCCAATGTCTGAGAAGGTTTGAGTGGCAATGAAACTACAGAATTAGCCAAAGTGCTAAGTAATGTCCTTGTGAGGCCAAACACAGACTTCACGGTAATCATATAAAATGAGTGACGCCAGACCCTTGGTTGTCGTGGTGGGGGTGTTGGTAATACTGGTGAGCAACATAACTTGTGTCAGTTGATTAACACAACCACATTTCATGGACGAAATTCTACTGGACTAGTCAGTTTCCTCAGCTCACCATCGCCACAGATATTTCTCACGGATGCAATTGTTTTTTCACATGGAAATCATCGTCGGAACTACATGTGCATATTTACATGTCAAAATGTTTTACACGGTGAAATAGACGACTAAACATAGGTATGCTTTTTTTTTTAACACCATATGTAACCTACCTAGTGAGATGAAGACACTAACTTCGATTCAACTATGAACTTAATTGTGAATGCTGCTATCACTACTACCACTACTGCTGGCGCTACAACTCACCGCTAGGTTTGCGCTCAGCCTGGAGGTCGGCTAGAGTGTGAGCCACAGCCTGGGAGGTGTGGCCGAGGATTTCCTTCCGTGTGTTGGTGAGGAAGTCCTGAGCAGAGCACGGTATGTGGCACTCCTCACTCGACCTTCGGTACACATCTGCAACAAAAATGTTTCTTACTACTACTACTACCACTACTACTACTACTACTACTACTAATAATAATAATAATAATAATAATGATAATAATAGTAATAATAATAATAATAATAATAATAATAATAATAATAATAATGATAATAATAGTAATAATAATAATAATAATAATAATAATAATAATAATGGTAATGATAATAATAATAATAATAATAATAATAATAATAATAATAATGGTAATAATAATAATAATAATAATAATAATAATAATAATGGTAATAATAATAATAATAATAATGGTACTTAGACTACCTGTGCTTTAGGACATACTAGATTATTTGGCCGGTTGTTTGACAGGCGTATCAACTTGTCAGGGTTATCATGGTCGTCACCGACAAGTCATATTCACTAAACGAAAATTATTAACGCCATCTTCAGGTACTAAAATTAATCCTAAGATCTCATACATTCACTATGCATGTAGGCCTTCCTAACCATAGTAATTCTCTAGATTATTAAGCAATATATCTAACGAAGAATGTTACAAGAATCATATAGTGGTAATGTTTATATGAGCATTTTTTTTTAATCATATATGCTATTGTTAATTCGAGAATAGGCTTCAAACTTGGTGGAAAACACAGATTATGCAAAGCGTAATTCCTTTCATCTTATAACGAAACCTTTTTAGTATCGAACTTCACAACTCTACATTTTATTCCTGCAATAAGGTTGGTCATAACCATATCCTACAATTCTTTCCTGGAGGCGCCACATATGAACAACACAGAACCTGCTTTCCCAAAGCTGGTGGTGGTGTGTATGGAAGTACATAGGAGGGAGAGATAGGGAGAGGTTATCTGCTGGAGTACCGTAATAATATCCTGAGTTCCTAATCTTATCAGTGACAGATAGGATAGTAAAACAGAAGGCACTTCCCCACCAAAACCCCCGCAGGCATAACAGCCGGCAGGAAAATATCCGAGGATGGATAATTTGTATTATGTAGAGAATATAATGCCATAAAAATTTTAAAGGAAAGTGTTAATGAGAAAATTGTTGTGGGGATGATCTGGGGAGAAAGCTCAAAACTGAAATACAAAAAAAAAATATGTGAGGTCATGTGCTTCAAAGAAGTTGAAATATTTATTTTTCCTCTTGAATAGATGTATTTACTGATTATTGATTTCATTAAGTATTTGTTTCGTCGTGATTCTAAGATATTGATACGCTCTCCATTGTCAACACCCTGCGGCTATTCACAATATTCCAGTGTTCTGCAGCTTTGCAGCTGAAAAACTTTTGCCCACGTTAGTATGTATTACATCACCATCCTTTCTTCCTTTATATCGTTACATCTTGTCACTGAATCTGCCTCGAAGACATTGTCGTTTGTTGATGTTGGTGAAAGGATTCGGTATCATGGAATTTATCATATGAATTTTACAAAGTGCAAATTCATATGGTGTCTTTCTTCGTAAAACTTATTTCGGGGTGATGTAATTAGTTTTGTTGTTCTCTTATTAAATTGTTCTCGCATTTTCTTCGTCTTTGATCAAGTTTGGAAGCCAAACATGAGCACCATGTTCTAGATAAAGTTTGACTAGGACGTATAATAGAGTTTATTTTTCAAACTGTCGAACCTGATATTTTCAAGCCTAGATATATGCTACTATGCAGTTTGCATATTTTGTCATTGCTAATAACCACAACAATGTCTCTTGTACTTCTAATCCTGTTTTACCGAACATCTGATATTCATGATTTAAATCTTTAGCGTCCAAATCTATTACTTTACAATTGTCTGCATTGAAATCCATTTGCTACGTCTAAAACATTCTGAATCTTTTAGTCCTCCTTTGTTGAAGTTTATTTCCCAATTTTCTTTTATCGGCAAATGTGGATCCTCCTTCTAGATTATGTTATGGCTAATAATAAATAAGTGGGTTTTAGGAGTAAAAGAAATTATTTTTCTTACGAGCATCTGCCCCATTATATACAGGAGTCTTATTCGTCCCAGTATGAAGTGCTGCTAGTATGCCTGAAGCGGCTTTTCATCTTAGCCGGAGTGGAATCAAAGGGAGTCCGCCTTATGAACTCTCCTGTTATCTCTCGTTAATCTTCCCTGTATGTCTGACATGATGTTGATACCCGCTCTCTGTTCTACGTGTTATACCTCAGCCACTTCTCCTGTGAGATGCCTGTGTCCCAGTCACTAAAGCCTCGGGCCCGCGGCACCTGACTGACTGCTTGCCTCCGACAGTTTGTATAGGGAGATCGGCCACGCGAGGGTTAGCCGTTATGTTACCTCCTTTAATCTACCACAGATGATGTGGAATTCTCTTCTTCCTTAGTCTTTCCACCTTGCTATAATCTATCCACTTTAAGAGTAACTTTGCAAATGTCTGAAGCAATCATGGTGTTTTATTCTTCTATAGTCCTTTACAATCACTATTTTCCCTCTTTTTTCAGTGGCTGCGGTTTGGGCAAGGTATAGTTTGTACTAAAGGGGTTGCACGCGCACACACACACACACACACACACACACACACACACTATATATATATATATATATATATATATATATATATATATATATATATATACATATGCTGAAAATCACAACAAATACGTGACTTCATAAATGTAGGACTCACTCTAAGAAGGAAGCACAAGAATCCTGAGTGGATTCGTGTACTACCACATCTCTCTGTACCGAGTTCCCTTAAGATATTTCTAGACCTAGATACATGCTACTATGCATTGTTTGCATATTTTAAGTCATTGCTAACAATCACAACAATGTCTTGTACTTCTAAAAGTGTTCTACCAAACATCTGATATTCATGATTCAAATCTTTGGCGTCCAAATCTATTACTTTACATTTGTCTGCATTGAAATCCATTTGCTACGTCATAAAACATTCTGAATCTTTTAGTGCTCCTTTGTTAAAGTTTACTTCTCAATTTTCTTTTATCGGCAAATGTTGAAGTTAAATTTGTGAATCCTGCTTCCAGATTATGTTTTGGCTCAGGAATCCCGTGTTTCAATTTCTTAACAGTGATTCTGTATTTTTTTTTCCATACATATTCGTCATTTCCCGCATTAGCGATGTAGCGTTAATAACAGAGGACTGAACCTTAGAGAGAATATGATGAAATTACAAGTAAAGCCTTACCAAAGGGGATTACAGCGAACTCTTTCTTTGTGTATCTGTATAGGTTTATGGCATTCAGAACAAAGATGTTCGGTATCGTATACTTTTGTCATTATTGGATAAGTAATTGATAATCTACTCGGTTAAGAAGCACTGTAGCAGATACCAGCATGAACATAGGCAAGTCTCCCCTTCTGTATGCAGTTTGGCAAGTCTCCCCTTCTGTCTGCAGTCTTGTAAGACGTCCTCTGCAGGACAGAGGATGTTAGTTACTGTGGATGATGAGGATGCAACTGGCAGACGAAAAATGGACCCTGTTAGACAATGTACACTAGCCTGTCTATGTTGGTCTATGGAATTAACATAGAGACTGGAGAACAGTCTAGCAGTATGTACATATACAAAGTAGATACACATGTAAGTAGATTGATACAAAACTGTCCAAGAGACAGAAGAAGTGATACATAGACAGGTAACCAGTGACAGATAACCAGTGATACACGTTAGGGAGGTGTAACTGTTGTCCCTGTCCTCGGGAGCTCAGAGTACCCACCAGTGTCCGTGAGGAGGATAGCTGGGAGTGGCCTGTTCTCCTCCGATGGTAGGAAGGTCCAGAAGTGGATGTGAGCCTGATGGTCGAACATTTCCTTCGCGTTGCCTAAAGTCACCCCGTCCTTCATGATCAACTCCTGCAGCCGCATCAGTTGCGACTTGCGGTTCTGGTGGAGAGAGATCATCACAAGGTAGAGTGAGGGAAGTGGAGGAGGTCCTCAGAGGTGACAGTGAGGGGAATGGGAAGGACCTAAGATGGGACAGTGAGGGGACTAGGGAAGTGATCAGAGGAGACAGTGAGGGGACTGGGAAAGTGATCAGAGGAGACAGTGAGGGGACTAAGTGATCAGAGGAGACAGTGAGGGGACTGGGAAAGTGATCAGAGAAGACAGTGAGGGGACTAAGGAAGTGATCAGAGGAGACAGTGAGGGGACTGGGGAAGTGATCTGAGGGGAGATAGAGGTGTGCCTTACCTTGTTGTAGTTGAGGCTGAGGGCCTGGTTGAGGTTGAGGTTGGCCTCGTTGCCGCGGGTCACCAAGGCCAGGAAGTCTCCCTTCTTGTTGTCGGCAGCGATGCGCTCGTTCGCCTCAGGGAACGCCTGTGTGGAAGGTAGGTGGTGGAGGGTCACACATCATGCACTACGCTCGCCCTAGGACTCAGCTTAGGTCACTCACTACCCACGTACGTACTGGAGGTTTGTGTTGTTCTATAAACTTGAGCGTTACAGTATAGTTTGTGGATTTACCTGAGCCGAAAGTTTTTCGGGAAACATAGACGTCAACAATCAAAATCATAGTTTGCATCAAGCATGGACACATCCAGATAAAAATACATAATTTTCATCATTTTCAAGGATTTTAATCATAATATGTTGAGTAAATCACGTAAAAAGTGTCGTATTCTAAGTTCCTGTTCGGACACATATGAGACAGACTAATTTCGTCAAAAGCTAAAAGCTATAGAGACAGAAAGTGTTATCACTGGGCTGTTATACGATATCTGACTCATGATATGGGGTTAAGAACCTACTCGCTATTCCCAGTATGGCCGCGCGCACCAGGATCACATCCTAGGTGAAAAAGGTGAAAAGATCACAAGCAAAGGTAGATCAGTTGATATAGCAACAGTCGGAGCAGACACTGAACACCTGTGATCTATCTCTACAGAACCTGACAATACCATTTCCTGCGCTGCTACTTAACAGAAATCGATCTTTCACTAAGGCTTAATCATAGACTTACTTCCTTCTACCTGCAATGCTAACATAACGTGTGGTAATGATGCATAAAACCTGTGCTCCAGTGTGGAGGCCCTTACCACGGCGAAATCAGCTGGGAGGAATTGGGAGTTGATGTTCCGATTGAACTTGGTGATGGAGTCGAGGATGACGGCTCCAGAGAAGTTGTCGACAGACTGATTGATGAAGGGCCAGAGCCACTGGTGCAGGAAGTAGTAGGAGCCGGGACGGCCTGGGTGGTTCCCTTCCTGTGGCAGGAGAGAAACAAATTACAACCCAACTAAAGCAGCAATTTCCATCGTTCTCAATTTCCAGCTTAAGAATAATTTCTCTGTCACCTCAGCTTACCAATCTTTAAAATGACGTCAGAAGCTTAGACACAACTTACGTATTCTCTTGTGTTCATGTCAAACGCGGCGAAGACAACGGTCTTGATCTGCGTAAAAGCTCCTTTGGGGCCCATCTGTTCCATGAAGCTCCTGGCCACCTCTAACATGACCGCCACGCCTGCGCCATTGTCCTCCAGGGGCGACCTGACGAGGCTCGTGCCGTAGTCGGCCCCCACCAAGAGCACACCCCCGCTCTGCGGGCCCTTAGCCACGCCCACAATGTTTTCTCCGCGAACCTAGGAAGCGTAGAACACTATATAAAGACGTTCAGAAAGCTTAAGCGTGGGTGAACCTGTTGTAAAAATAAGACAAGAGAGAAAAGACAAGATTGCTAAATCTGGTGTTACTGGAAGCAACTGGAAGCAATCATTCCATCTGATTTCGTGCGACAAAGTGTCCTCAGAAGAGAATATTACAAATGGTGACGAGGTATCGTTCCTGTCATACACTGGACGTCCATCAAACACATGTTTAGAGTAATCATCAGGCAGCTGGTGTGGCGTGCTGCACGGTGTGTTGGTTCTGTGGCCATGCCACCTCCATCACATCTGCTGACGTACCACCGTAGCTGTTATCTACGACAACGGTCATTACAGGGGGAACACTTTTCCGAAGGGAGCATTAACAAGATCATATCTGTCTATCGACAGATGTGTCTGTCATCATCAACTCCGTTTCCAGTTTTCATGGGTGAATTCGGTATGTGCATCACCTGAAATTGCACAGACACACACAGACACACACACACACACACACACACACACACACACACACACAACCTATGCTAAGTGTGCTGAACTGAAACATGGACCTCCACAAAGACACAGCTACTACAAACTTTTTCCGATCCTCACTCATGGCATTCGATCTGGCATCGACCCTCAGTCATGTACTTCCAGTATTTCTTCCTTGCAGGACCTCCCTTTCAACTTCAGCTTTCCCACGACCATCCCTGCCAAACATTACTCCTAAATATTTAGATTCGACCACATCGTCCAGGTCCTCGCCATACAAACCCATCCTACACTGTGATCTTCCAGTCTTTCAGCAAGACCTGAACAGATCCCTCAACATGGTGGCAGGGTTGGTCAATCCTCATCAAAAGGAAGATGACAAAGGGTTTCATACCTTGGAAATGTTCTAAGAAAGAAAAGAGTCATGTGTCTTACCTGCTTCTCCTCCTTGTTGACCATGATGGTTGTGTTGAAATAGCTGACGTGGAGGTCGAGGCCGTACTGGCGGAACTGGTTCTTAATGTAGTCGCGGGCATCGACCAAGGGTTTGTTCTGAAGGGCGGCAGGGTGACGGACACCCGTCAAGTGTTCCAGGTGGTTCTCGAACTGCGCCTGCTGAGCCGTGCAGGTGCAGGCCATACCTGTGACAGAGGATGGCTCGCTGTAAGTGTGGTCTACTATATAAATTCATATACATCACGTGACAAATATCTTCCTTTTGAAGTTTCGTGAAGTGTCTGTGTTGCCGGGCTTGATATTCAAGTGCGACGAATTGGATTATGAGATATTTACAGCTGTACATCGGTGGAAGACAGGAAACTTGTGGTTAACTTTAGTAACACGTGTGTATACACACACACACACACACACACACACACGAACACACACACACACCATGAAGAGATATATGGAGAATCACCAGTGGAAAGAGAAGAACGGTGAGTACTTTCGTTTATTACATCCTCAGACAGAGTAAGGGAGATACAAGTGTTGATGTCCTTGGATGCACACAGGAAGGAGTGAGGCGCGGCTTCGATAATCCCCATGGTGAGGAGCTGGGCAGTGAGGTCTGCTGATGTGACCTGATCTTCCTCCCCTTCCATGGTGTGTGGATAGGGTTATTCTGGGGAATGATTATCAGGAAGTATTCCCCAGGGATTTGGAATTTCAAGTTAGGACACCTCCCTCAATCTTGGCAGTTCGCTAGTGCATCTCCACCTTGAATACTGTGTTTGGTTTTAGTCATCAACTTAAGAATGAATATTCATATAGAATTGCGAGCGTGCAGAAGCGAGCGACTAAAACGATTCCCGAACTGAGAAAAATCTTCTATGAGAATCGGCCAAACAACTTAAGCAATACAGTAATAAAGAGAAGTTTACGAGGTAAGTTTATTCAGATATTCAAAATCATCCGAGACACTGTCTTGACATCTGTTTGAGGCTAAAATAATTTGATTCCGCGTATGGTTATGGATACAAAAGTATGGGTAAACATTTACTTCGAATGACGCTAATTGATATCTTCTTCAACAGATCTGTTAATGTGAATGATCTCCCAACAGGAGTAGGTGAAAGCAACATCATAAGTTCTTTTAAAGACAGACGAGAAATATCTCCCTTCAAGTACGACTGATATTTCTTGCCTCTTCTTAGTTACGTATAAATTAACCGTTTTCTTTAGTCATATATTTACACTCCAACTCTTACAACATTCATCTCTGTGTTTCTAATCTATTCCACTATCACAAGCAGCCTCGTATTGACCCAGTCGTCTGCTTGCGTTCCTTCAGTAAAGTACCTGGCTGAGGTTACGTAAAGCTCCGGAGGAAATTAACATACCAGAGGGACGGTACCGTATTATACTGGCGGAGGGTAAGCAACAGGAAGTGGGGTCTGGCTCCATGACAGGATCCACCCGACGTGCACGCCACCTGCTGCAAGTTGCAGGCATGAGGTTATATCATACCCCATCCAAGGGGGAAAGGAACGAAGGCAGGATCTTATTGGGTAGCTGGTGTTGTAGAAACTATCTTGAATATTCCAACTTCAGTCTGGGAGCAAATGTATCTCCTGTTGTCTCGACTCTGACGCCGAAGGAAGAATCTACTACAGTTACCTCCTCCTGTCTTGCCCTATATTTCAGCATTAAGAGTCGATCTCTTGTCACTCATGACAGTCCTGGTGATGACGGACCTGTGACGGTGGTGAGGTTGTAGCTACGATTGTGGTGATGGTGGTGGTGTGCGGGGGTCGGCCAGGATGCGGCACAACACAACAAATCACCTCCACATCCGACTCTCTCATCACGTATAGAATGTATTGTGTCAACAATGAGGTCTGATGCCTGACTGTATGACAGCACATCCTCATGACCTCGTCGTCTGCTAGTTTTGCAACGGCGATCACTTATTCCATGACGTATGTGACCAACGACGTCATGACTACTATTCAAACAGAACAAGGCAGTGGGTGAGTGAGGGAAGATGTAGGGGTCGGTGGGTGGCTGTTGGGTTATCAGGGTCAGTCTGACCCTCATAAAGCCAGACACAAATACTCAAGACATTATTGATCAAGGGATTCCAATCAAATTGTTATGGATTCCCTCTCATACAGGCCTCTGTGAGCATGACAAAGATGATGTTCTAACCAAACTTGCACTTATTTAAAGGTGATGCTGAAAACAACATTGGGTTGCCAATTAATAGCCTCAAAACTGCAATTAGAAAGAAACTAATTGACACCTTTGAAGCACGAAGACGAGTTCAGATAAGCATAAGTAGAAACATTTTCTATCTCGGTGAAACGTGTACAGTAAAACATGTATATGGAAAAAGTAATAAGATCAACAGATTACATGTTGTAACTGCTAGACTAAGGCTAGGCTATAGGTACTATAGGCGCTTTGGCCTTACTGGAAATATTGATCATGTGAATTGTCAAGTTTGTGGTCAAAGATTGTATACAAACTAGATCACTATGTCTTAGAATGTGAAAAAAGAGAACCGTTTAGGGATAGATCTAAAGAAATCATACAAGAAATGTCACACCTTACTGTTAATAACAAGATACATGAAATTTTAAGTTTGTATCTACTTTTGCATGTAGTCCGTAAAACTTATCATATGAAACTATGTAATGCATGTACTGAAATACAAATTGTAGCATCTTGTGTAACATCAAGCCACAGGAGATCTGACTAAGACCCATTGTGACCCCTTGTACTCCTTTTGCGCTCCCGCTCACAAGATGAGCCTGGGATGCACAATAAACTTGCCGGCACAATTCAGTCATATAGTCAGCCGCTTCTTACTGACTTGGAGTGTGGTATGGCAACCCTCCTCCCTCCTTCCCTCCTGATAAGAGATCCTACAGCCTGATCCTCACCCCTCGGTCATCATAGCAGCGGCCGGACTTTAATCGAAACATAAAAAGGGACGAAGACATAATAGAATTTAGAGAAAGTGAGAAAAAATCAAATAATTTTTCGGGTGTGGAGAGGAAAAATCCCGGCTATTTTAAAGAAGGCCAGATCGTAGGTACAGTAATAGGAAAGTAGAGAGATTAGAAGGTCAAGGTTTCTAAGACTTAGCAGTGTAGGGGATGAAACGAACAACAGAACGACCCAGTGTCGTCAACAACGATGTAGTAATTACGTGATGCAGTAGCAAGCCAAGCATTACGTGGTCTCGTATGATAACGACACGTTAACAGCCAGCTCAGGTGAGCAAACCTCGAAGCAAACTACGCCACACGTACACTCACACGAAAAAAAAAAACATCGGTGCGTTATTTCGACACTAAGGGAGCCCTGATCATTCAGCCATATACTACATCGACGTATCTTAGCGTTATCTGTATGTCCAGCGTCAAGTGTGTACGTAACATGATGCCGTCTGCGGGGTATGTGAATCTCTCTCTGTTTGTGTATGTTAGCGCGTTTGTTTGACCGTAGACATTTAACTGTATACTGTACCAGCAGTTGTGTTTGACTCGCCCACCAGATGTATAGTTACATCATAACCACAAAATTCTGTTTTTTCTGTTCGATGTCATCATTGTATTGAAATGTAAGATAAAGATAAGACTAATTATATGAAAAAATGAATATCTGGAAAAATGAAAGATTAATTGTGGCAGTTAAGACTCAGATAGTGAACTGGCGATTAGTGATGGTAGTAGCAATTATACTCATGAGAATAGGACGAGTAAGTACCCAGTGTGAGTGTGTGTAGGAGAGCAAGGGAGAGTAAGAGGCAAGTTAGGGTATGGAAGCCATATGGTTGGTGGATGGATGAGAGGAGGGAGACCATGTAGCGGGCGTGAGGGTAGCGTGGTAAACGTACTGGGTGTGTGGGTAAGATGAGGACCGGGTAGCAGAGCGTGGGTGTGTGTGTGTGAGGGTTGGCGGGAGCGCAGGGAAAAACACAGCACAAGATCGGGGATTAGGACGTGGGGGATGGTCGTGGAGGATGAGAAAATTACTTAATTACTTATCATTAATCATTGTTAGTTATCATTACTATTATCATTATCATCATCAGTTATTATCATTATCATCATCAGTTATTATCATTGTTACTGTTAATGTTTCATCATCATTATTGTCATTCTATGATCATCATTATTATGGATAATTGCTACTTTTATCATTGATTCCATCCTTGTCATTATCATTATCATTATATCCCTATCAATATTCAGAGAAGAGGCACATCGTCATAGCAACACTGATACAGCCACCCATGTACACACACGACTGTGCACATTGGTGTAAAATCAGGTTTAAGTAGTAATGTTAATGGTTACGAGTGGCAGTAATAGGTGGGTGCAAGTGGTAGTGTTGGTGGTTTGAGTGGATGTGTGAATAAGTGTAAATGTTTCTGACTAAGAGGCAGTGCAGGTGTCATTAACGACACATGCTGGGCTTATGGTGTGTGTGTGTGTGTGTGTGTGTGTGTGTGTGTGTGTGTGTGTGGGAGCAGGACAGGTGTTGGGAGTTAATCAACCAACGCTCGCTCCACGTTCAACTCTTCACCTTTCCTATCTTTAAAGTCCGTCTCTTTGATTTGCCTCCATCGTCCTGGTCCTTGTGACGTTGACTGTTTTCAGTTCTCGCGCCACAGTTCTTCATCCTCTGTCTAACAAGTGTAGCCACACACACACACACACACACACACACACACACACACACACACATCATTAATACACGACGCTCGGCCAGGAATTTTAAAGCGGGAGACGCTTTTGTGTGCAGAAGGGAAGAGTATCTGATCAATAATCAATTTCCTAATGGGTGGTTAGTCTGGGGTTGTCAAGGCATCATTGGTAGAAAGCCTGATGACGTCACGGGATCCTTCAATGTTTGAGGGCCTGGGTTACTTCACGGTATCCCTCATTGGTCGATAGCCTGGTGACGTCATGGCATCCCACGACAATAAAGGATAAACAAACACTAATAGACATGTCGGGTATGGAAGGATGGCGGTGTGAGGGTAGAGTGTTGCCTGTTTGCGTTGATCATCTATTCATGTTTAGTCTAGTTGTTCGCTGCTGGTGTTAGCTAGTAGGCTGGGTCAGGTCTTCTGCTGTCCGTATTTGCTGTTGGTGCCTTGGGTTTTGTGTTCGCTGTTGTCGTGAGGTGTTAGCTGCCTGCAAGAGCTTTTGCTGAGCCCTCGCACGCACCATTCTACGGTAACTCAGAGTTAGGTTTCCTTTATAATTCTTTATTTTCCTCTTATGTGGTATGCAGATGTTACACAGTGTTATGCGTTTTGTAACGTAGGTACGGAACGTTACGTGTGCTGTGATATCGTATCTTTATCTCCCCCTCTTCCTCTATCCTGGTAGAAAAACTCGCTAAATCAGGAACGATGAACACCAACCCCACTGATGCGAGGCCAAGCTGGGTGCGCGGCCGACACCTGGACGACAGCGCTGGCGATGATTACGATGGGTCACAGGCGCAGGTGTGCGTGCCGAGTCACCGGGTCCTTCTTGGGGGTAGATTCCTCATCCTCCTCCATCGACCTCCCACCATCCGGCAAGAGTAATCGATAAGACCTTGCCAGTTCTGCGAGTGCTATGTGATCTTCCGCTGTATCCAACTGTAGCAGGATGTATCAGGCGTGTATGAACTGATAACTTATACTCCTGATACAGAACTCAGTGCTGCTCTGCGCCCCTACACAGTACTGATCTCTCCACACGCTGGCTTCTCTCGCTTATCTATCTTATCTAGGTGACCTGCCTTACTTAATTTTGGAATTTGCCGTTCGTCCGCTGACGAAATCTTTAGACATGCGTGATCCCGTAGACTGATAGCACCTGTGATGATAACACTTTTATGAGTAACATGTCTGAGGATGACAACATCCTCACCTATGACAACATAGCCATCGGTGACGCAAACTCTAACAGTGATATCCTCCATCACAGGTGTCAACACCTTTGGACACCAAATGCATACTTCTCTACAGTGAAAACGTATCTCAGTACAGTGCAAGCGTACCTCGACAGTGACGACAACTCTCTACAATGAAAGCGTACTTCAGCAGTGACAACAGATCAGTAGACGCATAGCTTGCCTAAGCAGTGATAACTCCAACTCCACCGACAACATCCCTCAGCAGTGAAGACTGATGAAGACGCTGACATCATCTCTCAGGTGAATACCTCTCTCCACTCAGCATCCTTCAACACACATAGAGATATCTGGACACAGAAATATAACGTTTCACATCATGGAGTTTAATCCACATGTTATCCCATTGATGGTGTTCCCTGTTGTCTAGATATCACTGTGGCTTCTGCTCTGTAGTGCCGGGTGTTGGAGGTACCGCCTCCTCTGGGTGAGTCCCGCGGTGCGCGACGGGCCGCCCACATCCCACATACACTGAGATAACGTTGACAACTCAAGGATCAGCCGACCCGTAGTTTGCTTCTTCCCTTCCACAGCTAAATTGTGGACCTCTTTACCTTCTTATGTTTGTCTCACAAAGGCAGGCCATTCATCATTCGATGGACTGGTGACACCATCATGATGGACAACCCTCTTATACAGGCACCACCAGGACCCATGACTAGTGTTTTGAAAGCAACAATTGCTTGAGCCATTGCTAACAAGCTGGCACCTGAACCTATGGATGTCACCGTTAAGATAATGGTCCAGTTGGCACGATCGCTTGTCATCTTCAATTACAGTAATCGACTCAATATTCTGATTAAGGCACACAATCAGTGGCAATAAACGCCATCTAAAAGACATGGTTTTCTTCAGAAGACAACCCAAATGACGACCAGTGTAGGCAGGAGCACTTCCTGCATCACGGAGGTTGTTACTGTGGACAGAATGGTGTGACTCAAGATTCAGTGTCGAAAAGCAACTAGGGGACGAGGGAGCACGAGGTAATGGAGGCGAGCATGGTGAAGTTGCTTTCGTCTGAACTTCCGGACGAGTTCTAGGTGATCGTGTGTGTGTGTGTGTGTGTGTGTGTGTGTGTGTGTGTGTGTGTGTGTGTGAGTGAATGCTATTTCTGTGTAAGAGGGAGAGTG
This sequence comes from Panulirus ornatus, assembly GCF_036320965.1. NCBI lineage: Eukaryota > Metazoa > Arthropoda > Malacostraca > Decapoda > Palinuridae > Panulirus > Panulirus ornatus. The sequence continues at coordinate 28,582,184 of NC_092233.1, read as the reverse complement.
TTACGACCCTGTTGCCCCTTTCCTTAAGCCTTATATCTATGTACCATGTCTTTACTTCTATATATGTATCCACACACATGCAGGAGGACTGTGTATGTGTATGTGCTTGGCTGTGAACTCTCCTGTACATATGGATGTGTTTTGTGTACGTGCATGCGACCTGAGCATATGCAAGTGTGTGTGTTCATGTGTACCGTCTTGTACATGTAGGTAGGAGTGGTATATGTGCCTCTGTCCTCACCCCCATCTGGACATGTGAGATATATGTGCCAATTTACGCACTGGTGACCATAATTTCATACAATCCTCTTAACGACCGTTCCGGGTATGTTCAATCACCCAGCAGCAAACATCTTAAATATACCCTGATGATGTCTGGGGTCATGACAGTTCAAGGGAGTAGCACCCCAGGATCGTCCCCTCAGCCTGGAGTGGCCATCGCCCATAAAATCGCCCCATCAGCTAGAAGTGGCCATTACCACTAAGATCGCTCCATCAGCTAGGAGCACCAATTAACTCTAAGATCACCCCGTCAGTTAGTAGCGGCCATCACCTCTAAGATCGCCCTGTCAGCTAGGAGTGGCCCCTCACCCTAGTACCATCCCGTCAGATGGGAGTGGCCATCACCCTAGTACCGTCCCGTCAGCTAGGAGTGGCCATCATCCCTAAGATCGCCTCGTCAGCTGGGAGTGGCCACCATCCAAGTACCGTCTCGTCAGCTAGGATTGGCCACCATCCTAGTACCGTCTCGTCAGCTAGGAGTGGCCACCATCCTAGTACCGTCCGTCAGCTAGGAGTGGCTACCATCCTGGTACCGTCCGTCAGCTAGGAGTGGCCACCATTCTAGTACCGTCTCGTCAGCTAGGAGTGGCCACCATCCTAGTACCGTCCGTCAGCTAGGAGTGGCCACCATCCTAGTACCGTCCGTCAGCTAGGAGTGGCCACCATTCTAGTACCGTCTCGTCAGCTAAGAGTGGCCACCATCCTATTACCGTCTCGTCAGCTAGGAGTGGCCACCATCCTTGTACCGTCTCGTCAGCTAGGAGTGGCCACCATCCTGGTACCGTCTCGTCAGCTAGGATTGGCTACCATCCTAGTACCGTCTCGTCAGCTAGGAGTGGCCACCATCCTGGTACCGTCTCGTCAGCTAGGAGTGGCCACCATCCTGGTACCGTCTCGTCAGCTAGGAGTGGCCACCATCCTGGTACCGTCTCGTCAGCTAGGAGTGGCCACCATCCTGGTACCGTCTCGTCAGCTAGGAGTGGCCACCATCCTAGTACCGTCTCGTCAGCTAGGAGTGGCCACCATCCTGGTACCGTCTCGTCAGCTCTGGTTTGAGAATGTTCCGGGCTACCGGAGGTGACCCACAGGGATATCTATCAACAAAATCGACCGAGTACGAGCCAGTAATCAACTGTTACATAAACAACGGAAATGATAATGAACAAAATCCCGGGCATTGTGAGTGATGTCAGAATACGAACGTTCCCAACATCAAGTTACATGGATGTACAATGTGGTGATGGAAGGATTATAATTCATATCATAATTCTCAAACTACAACGATAGAAAATGGATGTAATGAATGACTTCTGGTCTCATCAACTTGGAATGGGATTGAAGACGACAGTTACACCAACAGTGACGCATCTGACCAGACCAAACTCTGTATAATCCTCATGATGGAGCTTCCGACAAGCAAGGGCGGAGCATCCAGCTTGTAACGTCTACAGGAGGTCCAGGAAACACACGACAGAAGGCACAAGTTTCCCTTCTTAGTTTACCGAAGGCTCTGGTGAGCTCAAAAGTCCAGGGCGTCTGTCAAGTCACAGATATCAAACTCTCTACCCTCTCATGTCTTTCCCAATAACTATGACCTAGCTGGCACATTTTAAGATACAGGTTTTTCACTTCCTCTAAAATCTATGAATACGGTCCCTTGTCTATGTTTTCCTCTCTTTAACCTCTCTACCTTTCAATTAAGACCCGTCCGTGATTTGGACTTTTGTCCGTGTCTGGATCCTCCAATGTCAAAAAAAAAAAAGTCACTTGCTAGTGCTGAATGCCACAGGTATTCCTGGGTGGCATATGACAAGGCTAAACTGACCAGGCTGGACTAACTGACGCAGACACAGCTGTTGGACATGTCCAGCACACTTGTGGTAGGCACACACGACCTGCTCTCGTCCCCTGGCTCAGGCAGGCATCACAGACGTGCTGGCTTAACGCCGAGTCACCGGACCGATCCGTATAAACCTGAGATGAACCTTTTAATCTGAGTGACACCCGTCAACCGCCATGCCTCACGTAGCCAAGAACACTAAATGGACCAAAGATCCTAACATTTTTCTTCTTTGAGAATGATTACAGGTCTAGTTTGCAAACTTGAACGACTATTGGGGTACAAGAGTGGTAGTTCGGGGTCTGTACACACTCTTTCAGACACAACACGATTCAGAAATAGGTATATATCCTCTCGATTCTAGACATGCTCTTCAATCAGGGTGTCGGAACACCTGAGGTACATGCCACACCTTAATGGCTACGTACAAACATTCATTATTTACGTACCTGCTAAGATGAGGAGAGTCCAGTAGTTGAGGAGAGCAGCCATAGCCGGTAGTTACGTCGTGTCCCCAAGCTATCACACCACAGACAATTTCAACGTATGTGTCGACCTCACTGGCACTCGCCGCCAACTGCCTTCCGCCCTAACGCTCTCACACTCTTATCAAACCCTCTCACGTCACAGCATTTATTTCTCCTCGTCAACTGACAGGTAGCGCCGGGGGTCTTGTTGAACTTGTAGTCCTCACTAAGTAATGTCTCCTGCGTCGTCCTCAGTCACTGATGGTCCTAGTCGCACTGAGTAGCAGAGAGGGGTGTCCAGGTCCTTTTGTAGTACCTCACCTCGACCCGCTTGGCGTGGAGGCGGATCTCCAGGCAGGAAATGACGCATATTTAATGAAGAGTTTGCCAGTGGATACAGGAAGTTTATCATGTGGGGTAGGTGGAGCCGGGAGTTGGGGAGTAATAGGGTGGCCAGGAAGATAGTACGCTGCGGTAAGTTTGAAGTGGAGTGAGGTTTGAGAGGTCAAGATAACAGAGCGAATGAATGATTGGTTAATCCACCGGCACATAAGTACGCTTGTGGCAGGTGTGAATGCAACAGTTGGTGATATAGTAGTTGCAAGTATAACTAAGGGAAAAATTCGTGAAGTCGTGATGAAAAAAGCATCGGTGGTTGGAAGTACCTGGCTTGAAAAAAAAAAAGAGTTTTTACGTAAATATACATGGATGAATGGGGTTGGGATCAACTGGCATAACTTGATTATTGTACCAATTGGTAAGTGTGCAGAGGAGAGGTTGTTGGATGTCAATGTAACGTTTGGGAAGAAGGGAGCGAGTGAGTGAGTTTAGAAAAGAGGTTTGTGTGCAGAAATACCAAGAGAGATTGAGTGAAGATTGGCAAAAGTTTAGAGTAAATGAAACAAGGAAAGTTGGTGAAACGTGGAAGGTATTTAAAGTATCAGGGCTTAAGTGTGGTATGCAGAATGTGGGCGTATGATAAAGGGCATGGAATGGTGGGATGAGGAAGTTATTTTGATGATGATGGGAAAAGATAGGTGTATGGATGGAACCTGCAGGGAAGGAGTGCAAGTAACTGGGAATTGTACAAGAGAAAGTTGCAGGAGGTCAAGAAGGTGCAGGAGCTAAAGGAGAAAAAAGAAATGAGAGATGGAGTTAGAGAGCATGGGAGAACTTCAGAGAGAATAAGAAAATGTACTGGAAGGAGGTGTTAAACGATAGGATAATGGATGTGGGATGCCTGGCACAGGTTGTATGAAGATCAAGAGTCATGGAGAATGTTTTTGTGAAAAGAAAAGAAACTGTGAAAGCGTGACACAACGGCTGGAGTGGATGGAACTGCAGTTGAATTTCTGAACAAAAGACGTGATAGTGTTGTTGATTGGCTAGTTAGATTTGTCATTGTATATATGGCTGGAATGAGGTGTCTGAGGATTGGCAGAATTCCAGTACAGTGCAATTTGATGAAGGTAAGGAGGGCAAAAGTGAATGCTCGAAATACAGAAGTGTAAGTCTGTTGAGTATACCTGTTAAAATGTATGGGAAAATGGTGAGTGAAAAGGGTGGTGGCATGCACACACCATAAGATTCAGGAGGAACGATGTGGTTCCAGGAATGGTCAAGGGTGTGTACTAGGCGTCTGGTTTGATAGAAATGTGTGAGTAATCCCTGGAGAAAAAGAAGGATTTGCATGTGGCACTAGTGAACCCGAGGAAAGCATGTGTTACAGATGATATAGACACCTTGTAGCAGGTGCTACGAGTATCTAATGTGGGGAGAAAGCTGCTAGGTTCAGTGAGGCGTTTTCTTAGGAGAGTAAGGTGTATTTGCGAGAAGGAAGGTAAGAATGTAAGTTGTTCCAACAGAAACTGGGTCTACATCAAGGGTGTTTGATGATGTCACCGTCGATGTTAAATGTATTCATGGACAGGGTGGTGTGGGAGGCGAATGCGAGGGTCGTGGAGGGAGGGGCAGGTTTGCACTATGCTGAGGGAGAGTGGGGGAGAGAGGGGTAGCTGTTTACCGTTTACAGATGACACTTGGCTCTGGCGATGGAATCGAGAAAACTCCTGAAGCAGGTGTCCGAATCTGAGAGTGTGTGTGAAAGGAGGAAGCTGAGAGTTAATGTGCATAAAAGTAAGTGTAGGAGAGTAGCGGGACCGGAAAGTTTGAGTTTGAATGGATAGAACCTGGAGGAAATGGAGTGCTTTAGGGAGTTGGAGTGAGTCATAGGGTGGGAGAGGAAGCAAAAGGCCCTAGATACACTGAGGAGTGTGTGGAAGCAGAGGTCAATGTCTCTTAGGGTAAAGATGGATATGCTTGAAGATACAAACGCTCTGAGGGTGTTGTATGGACGCGAATCTTCGGCCTTGAATGCAAAGTAACGGAAAAGAATGAACATGTCGAAAATGAAATGCCTGAGGATAGTATGTGATGTGGGAAAGTTGATCATGTAATAAATACCAGTATAAGAGCAATGTGTGGTTAGTACGCACAGTCCGACTGAGGGAGCCAACCAGGGTATGCTGAATGGTTTGGACTTATGGAGAGGATGAGCGAAGAGAGATCGACTTGGAAGATCTACGTGTCATAAGCGGAGGGAACAAGAGGGAAGGGAAGCCTTGAAAGGATTTGAAAGAATGGAGTGAAGAAGACTTTGAGGCTGTTGGGGCCTGAGCATGTAGGAAGGAGGGTGTGAGGAGTGCAGGGGATGAACTGGAACACGATGTGGTAAACAGGAGCGATGTTCTGTCAATGTGCTGAACCAGGACGAGTGAAGCGGTCAGATGAAACCACGGAGAGGTCTGTGGGGCCTGGTTTGGGATGATAGGCTCTGGCTAGGGAATGGATGTGAACGAATAAGAAGGCCATTGCTTCGTCTGCTATTGGCGATACATAGCTAAAGCAGTAAATGGCATACAATTGCAACAAATTTATATACATTTATCACTTGCATTACCACGTCTTCCTTGGCAGAAGGGATGTGATCGCTTTTACTATATTTCGTTTTCGTCTCATTAATTTCCCTCTCTAAAAATCTGAGTTTGACCTGACCCGTAAGAATCAGGTCGTCAACATCTTCACCAAAGCGAACTAAAGACCCAAAATGACTTAGTTAACCTAACCTAACCTAACCTAACCGAACCAACCAGACTTAAGCTAAGGAATACTAGCTTAACTAGATCTAAGCTAAGCAAACCTACTTTATGCATGCATACTCATACAGACTATAAATATTCTGTTTGGATAGACAAGTATAGACAGGAAGGTTGAGAGTACTCAATACATTTCTACTCAGAGGCAGGACTAGCGCGTAGTACTCGCCGAAAGTAACAACAACGGCAACCTGGGCCAAAGGAGTGGCACTAAACAGCAGCCGAAGTGATGGTTATTGCGCAGTCATCACTTACCCTCCCAATACCCAGGCGGGTACTTGGGCGGAGGCTGGCAACCACAGTCTACACAGAGAGAGAGAGAGAGAGAGAGAGAGAGAGAGAGAGAGAGAGAGAGAGAGAGAGAGAGAGAGAGAGAGAGAGAGAGAGGTTCATAAGGACGTAGAGGGAGACCTCGTACACGACGAGAGATTACCGTACCGTAGGGCCGACCATCTTCTCACCACCTGCTGAGTAACAGCGGATGTGTGTGGGTCGTAACCCCGTGACGTAACGTATGTCTGTTGACCCGTTGACGTAAGCTGTGTTTTTCTTTGTTCGTGTGTGTATGTGTGTGTGTGTGTGTGTGTGTGAGGCCAGCGTTTGTGTACACTGTTCAAAGGAGTCAATGTGTACGCTCGTGTACGGACCTTCGAACTTGTAAACTTGTCGGTCGGCACAAACACCCACTATGATTTTCAGTGTATTCTTAGATCTTCAGCCTTCTATGTCACGTTCCGAGTCAACTTTCTATGTCAAGTTACGTTGTCACATAACACAACTAACACTACGTTGTCACACAACACAACGAACACTACGTTGTCACACACCACAACGAACACTACGTTGTCACACAACACAACGAACACTACGTTGTCACACAACACAACGAACACTACGTTGTCACACAACACAACGAACACTACGCTGTCACACAGGCAGAGACCTGGGGACCAGGAATCTACCCACGAATACTGAGGTGTCTACAAAACTTACCTGTATACTCTGTATACTGTATACAAGCTTGACTGTATACCCTGTATACTGTATACAAGCTTGACTGTATACCCTGTATACTGTATACAAGCTTGACTGTATACCCTGTATACTGTATACAAGCTTGACTGTATACCCTGTATACTGTATACAAGCTTGACTGTATACCCTGTATACTGTATACAAGCTTGACTGTATACCCTGTATACTGTATACAAGCTTGACTGTATACCCTGTATACTGTATACAAGCTTGACTGTATACCCTGTATACTGTATACAAGCTTGACTGTATACCCTGTATACTGTATGCAAGCCTGACTGTATACCCTGTATACTGTATACAAGCTTGACTGTATACCCTGTATACTGTATACAAGCTTGACTGTATACCCTGTATACTGTATACAAGCTTGACTGTATACCCTGTATACTGTATACAAGCTTGACTGTATACCCTGTATACTGTATACAAGCTTGACTGTATACCCTGTATACTGTATACAAGCTTGACTGTATACCCTGTATACTGTATACAAGCTTGACTCTATACCCTGTATAATGTATGCAAGCTTGACTGTATACCCTGTATACTGTATACAAGCTTGACTGTATACTCTGTATACTGTATACAGGCTTGACTGTATACCCTGTATACTGTATCCAAGCTTGACTGTATACCCTAAATACTGTATACAAGCCTGACTGTATACCCTGTATACTGTATACAAGTTTGACTGTATACCCTGTATACCGTATACAAGCCTGACTGTATACCCTGTATACTGTATACAAGCTTGACTGTATACCCTGTAGACTGTATATAAGCTTGACTGTATACCCTGTATACTGTATACAAGCTTGACTGTATAACTGTATACTGTATACAAGCTTGACTTATACCCTGTATACTGTATACAAGCTTGACTGTATACCCTGTATACTGTATCCAAGCTTGACTGTATACCCTGTATAATGAATACAAGCTTGACTGTATACCCTGTATAATGTATACAAGCTTGACTGTATACCCTGTATAATCTATGCAAGCTTGACTGTATACCCTGTATACTGTATACAAGCTTGACTGTATACCCTGTATACTGTATACAAGCTTGACTGTATACCCTGTACAATGTATGCAAGCTTGACTGTATACCCTGTATACTGTATACAAGCTTGACTGTATACCATTTATACTGTATACAAGCTTGACTGTATACCCTGTATACTGTATACAAGCTTGACTGTATAACTGTATACTGTATAGAAGCTTGACTGTATACCCTGTATACTGTATACAAGCTTGACTGTATACCCTGTATACTGTATACAAGCTTGACTGTATACCCTGTATACTGTATACAAGCTTGACTGTATAACTGTATACTGTATAGAAGCTTGACTGTATACCCTGTATACTGTATACAAGCTTGACTGTATACCTTGTATACTGTATATAAGTTTGACTGTATACTGCATACAAGCTTGACTGTATACCTTGTATACAAGCTTGACTGTATACTGTACACAAGCTTAACTGTATACCCTGTATACTGTATACAAGCTTGACTGTATAACTGTATACTGTATACAAGCTTGACTTATACCCTGTATACTGTATACAAGCTTGACTGTATACCCTGTATACTGTATCCAAGCTTGACTGTATACCCTGTATAATGAATACAAGCTTGACTGTATACCCTGTATAATGTATACAAGCTTGACTGTATACCCTGTATAATCTATGCAAGCTTGACTGTATACCCTGTATACTGTATACAAGCTTGACTGTATACCCTGTATACTGTATACAAGCTTGACTGTATACCCTGTACAATGTATGCAAGCTTGACTGTATACCCTGTATACTGTATACAAGCTTGACTGTATACCATTTATACTGTATACAAGCTTGACTGTATACCCTGTATACTGTATACAAGCTTGACTGTATAACTGTATACTGTATAGAAGCTTGACTGTATACCCTGTATACTGTATACAAGCTTGACTGTATACCCTGTATACTGTATACAAGCTTGACTGTATACCCTGTATACTGTATACAAGCTTGACTGTATAACTGTATACTGTATAGAAGCTTGACTGTATACCCTGTATACTGTATACAAGCTTGACTGTATACCTTGTATACTGTATATAAGTTTGACTGTATACTGCATACAAGCTTGACTGTATACCTTGTATACAAGCTTGACTGTATACTGTACACAAGCTTAACTGTATACCCTGTATACTGTATACAAGCTTGACTGTATACCCTTTATACTGTATATATGCTTGACTGTATACCCTGTATACTGTATACAAGCTTGACTGTATACCCTTTATACTGTATATATGCTTGACTGTATACCCTTTATACTGTATATAAGCTTGACTGTACACCCTGTATAGTGTATATAAGCTTGACTGTATACTTGTATACTGTATATAAGCTTGACTGTATACCCTGTAAGGTTGTATACAAGCTTGACCGTATGCCTTGTAGACTGTATACAAGATTGACTGTATACCCTATAAAGTTGACTGTATACCCTTTATACTGTATATAAGTCTGACCCTCACAACCCACTAGGTTACTCGTAATTGTTAACCACCGCTGGGGATGTGTGTGTGTGTGTGTGTGTGTGTGTGAGGGCGTCCTGACCATTATCCTGGAGGTGACGACACTGTGGTGTTACTCACTCTCGGTAATTCCTGCGCAGGACCGTCACAACAACCAGTGACGCTCGGACGGAGAGATGGTGTTGATCAATCATGAAGGAGGGACTCGATTTTCCCGTGGGAACACTGTCTTCTTAAATCTAGAGCCCCTAATTCCCTCTCTCCACCCAACAACCCTGAATAAACATGAAATATCCCAGCTGTTGTCGACTTGGTGATACCTTCTCTGCCAGGCTACGTCTAGGACTCGTGGTTACGAGTAGATAGAACAACTTACAATGGTAGAACTTCGACCTCGAGCGTTGCAACATGACCTTGCTCTGCAACTTGTAGAAACATGGCTGCGCCTCATCGTGTTGCTCAGCGATGGGGTCCTCAGAGCCTGATGTGTCGAGAACTTTGTTTCGCTGATTCTGACACTCGTAAGAATTCTTCTGTCGCTACACCCAAGTCCAACGTGGCTCAGGTGTATTCTGTATCATGTTTCTCCCATGAAACTGTAACTGAATACGCTGTATCTGAATGTTTTCTGAAACTCTTCTCTATCATTGGCAATACCTGTACAATGCTTACGTTACATACCTTCTATATAACGTACTTTAACCCTCCTTGTATTATCATTGTAGCCAGAATATCTCGCACGTTACTAACCCTGTATGTATACATCATGTGTTTAAAGGTATACCCAGGCCATCTACCGTGTTACCACCATTGCCAATAAAACTATCACACTTTTTCCAAAGGAATCCCTTGCGTCCCTGGGCATACCTGTCACCCTCTTATGTCGGTCCATTATACTCAGTGTATGCTGTATACCTGTCTCCGCCAACACCCAGCCATGCATCGAGAGTATTACGGAAGCGCTCTGTCTATGCTTCCTCCTCATTACTGTAAGACACGTCACGGTGAGGGTAATGGTTCACTGGTCTGGTAACCAAGTGAAGGCGGTGGTTCTAACGGACGCTCGCTGGTGCACCTCTCCCACGGTGACCAGGACGGAGGGAAGGGTGACGAAACAAAAATCCCAGGAATCCTTCTCCCTCGACCTGGACATTCCCACTCACTCTGGTGACCTGTAAACAAATCCTGAGCACGGATAACATCATTATCATCCACGTATCGTTATCCTACCGGAAAATACATGAAAAAATACGTCATTGTTACCACGGTTACCCAAAATCAATCTTAATCGCAAACACAAGCACCTGTTCTCTCTCATAGGAATAAAAAGGACTTTAAGGAGTAAGCGAGTTTCTGGGACAGGAGTTTCGTCTATTTCCTGGCGGGTGAGAAGTGTGTGGTTTTACCGTCTTGTTCATCGCTTCTGGCTCAAGAGAGGCGACCCTCTCATGCTAAGGTCCTCATGCTAGAAAACTACGACGGGTTTTGGCTATGAGAAGGGTAGGGGCGTTACTCCGGAGGACGATAGAGTCCCTGAGATCTTAAACTGCAGATGGTCTTGCTTACCTATTGGTTCCCATCGCATGTTAACACTAATGTATACCAGGATTCTAACGTCAGTCGCTTGAAGGTCCTTTTGAACCTATTAACACGTTGCCCTTAAGTCGGTGTGTCTGTCTATACAAAGAAATACAATGGAATGCAACAGAAATATAACACTGGATCAATGCGAGGATGTTTGTGATCGAGAGAGAGAGAGAGAGAGAGAGAGAGAGAGAGAGAGAGAGAGAGAGAGAGAGAGAGAGAGAGAGAGAGAGAGAGAGAGAGATAGAGATAGACTCAGAATCATAGACATCAGTGTAGTAAGAGTAGGAATGCCAACGTATGACTTAAATGCGATATACATGTAAACTTTATATTCAACCACGGAAGCATAGATAATGTGTGTTAATCGTGGACCTGAAGCGAAGCGTTGGTCAAATCATTATTCTTACACGTACGTAATGGTTGCTGCGTCACATAGTCTTATTCGTAAATCATTCCATGTGTTAACGATGCTATTGAAGAAAAATGAGTTGACCTCATTCGATGTTCAACGTTTACCCGCGAGTTTGTCACCGTTTATACGAGTGAAAGTAAACAAATCTTGCCTTAAACAATGTGTTTAAATCGAGATTGTTAAAGCTTCAGATAATTTTGAATAACTGTATCAAATAAGTTCTTAACTTTCTGTTTTACAAGAGCAATTAGTTGAAGTCGTCTGGTTAGTTCTTAGAGCAATCATCTTGGTTGCTCACCTTTGTACTTTTTCTCGTCTATCGATGTCTTTTTTTTTTTTTTTCAAGTAGGGTGACAGAAGTGGACACAATTTTTAAAGTGGGAACTCATCAGTGAACTGCAGAGGGTGAGGCTTAGTTTCCTACATGTGAATCTAAATGCTTTGCCCAACGAGGCTTACAATTTCGTTCGGACGTGTTTACTGTTCCTACGCACTAGCTTTGTGTTACCGATTGCATACTACACCCAAATCTTTTCCTCATTTACCTTTTGAAGCTCAGCAGAATTCCTATGTGCCTTGCCGTCTCGTGCTCATTTGCCGATGCATAAGACTTTGCACATATCGATACTGAAATTCTTCCCCCGTACCTGTGAGCCTAGCCCAGTCCATCAGCTTGTTCAGGTCAGTCTGCTGCAGCCGACGTTCATTTTCTGTTGTCACTCTATTTCCCTGGTTACCGTCGCCAACGAATGTTGACAGTTAGTTGACAACGCAACCCAAGGCTTTCCTCCTCTTGAGAACAATAATCTCTGAGTTTCCTGTAATGCAAATCATTACTATTATACGATGAAGCCAGCTGGTGGGGAATAGAGAACCTAGCATAAACCAGGAGGGACCACAATAATCTATGTATTGATGATGATGATGATGGTGATGATGTGTGTGTGTGTGTAATGAAGATGGCTATTTCTAACCTGATTCTAAAGATGATCTAAGCTACGTTGAAGACCGGCCAAAGAAACTAGTGATGATAATGATTTCTCACCTTTCTATATGAGTCACTAGGTGGAATAAATGCTTGTCAGTCCTCCTCGTCCTCCCAGTCAATCTTACTCTGTTTTCTTCAGCTTGTTCCAGTCTTGCCTCCACTCCTCAGCAGCCTCTTGTCTTGCCTCAAGCGTCCAGTTCAAATACTTCTTGACTACCTCATGTCTTCTATGGTTTGTACCTGGCTGTACCAGTTGTGCTTATTCTTTTCAATTATTTTTGATACAAATGTAACACATTTATATCTGTATGTATGTATGTATGTATGCGGAAAAATTGTAATGTCATCCGTAAACCTAGCTTTTTGATGGTCATAATATTTGAAGATGAGGTCATTGTGAAGATGAAAGCAGTGAATCTAGCTTAGTGAAGGTACAGTGATGATGAGGGCATACAGAACAGTGAATAGCTGTGTGATGATGAAGTTATAGTGGAGTATAGTGAACATAGCTTTCACAAGGCTAGTGTGAAGGTGAGGATGTAACGAAGAAGAATATAGCAAGCATAGTGAAGGTAAGGATATCATGAAGTGAGGGTATAGAGAATATAACATAATAATAATAATAATAATAATAATAATAATAATAATAATAATAATAATGGTGGGATGAAGAAGTAAGAGTATTAGTGAAAGAGAAGAGAGAGGCATTTGGACGATTTTTGCAGGGAAAAAATGCAATTGAGTGGGAGAAGTATAAAAGAAAGAGACAGGAGGTCAAGAGAAAGGTGCAAGAGGTGAAAGAAAGGGCAAATGAGAGTTGGGGTGAGAGACTATCAGTAAATTTTAGGGAGAATAAAAAGATGTTCTGGAAGGAGGTAAATAGGGTGCGTAAGACAAGGGAGCAAATGGGAACTTCAGTGAAGGGCGTAAATGGGGAGGTGATAACAAGTAGCGGTGATGTGAGAAGGAGATGGAATGAGTATTTTGAAGGTTTGTTGAATGTGTCTGATGACAGAGTGGCAGATATAGGGTGTTTTGGTCGAGGTGGTGTGCAAAGTGAGAGGGTTAGGGAAAATGATTTGGTAAACAGAGAAGAGGTAGTAAAAGCTTTGCGGAAGATGAAAGCCGGCAAGGCAGCAGGTTTGGATGGTATTGCAGTGGAATTTATTAAAAAAGGGGGTGACTGTATTGTTGACTGGTTGGTAAGGTTATTTAATGTATGTATGACTCATGGTGAGGTGCCTGAGGATTGGCGGAATGCGTGCATAGTGCCATTGTACAAAGGCAAAGGGGATAAGAGTGAGTGCTCAAATTACAGAGGTATAAGTTTGTTGAGTATTCCTGGTAAATTATATGGGAGGGTATTGATTGAGAGGGTGAAGGCATGTACAGAGCATCAGATTGGGGAAGAGCAGTGCGGTTTCAGAAGTGGTAGAGGATGTGTGGATCAGGTGTTTGCTTTGAAGAATGTATGTGAGAAATACTTAGAAAAGCAAATGGATTTGTATGTAGCATTTATGGATCTGGAGAAGGCATATGATAGAGTTGATAGAGATGCTCTGTGGAAGGTATTAAGAATATATGGTGTGGGAGGCAAGTTGTTAGAAGCAGTGAAAAGTTTTTATCGAGGATGTAAGGCATGTGTACGTGTAGGAAGAGAGGAAAGTGATTGGTTCTCAGTGAATGTAGGTTTGCGGCAGGGGTGTGTGATGTCTCCATGGTTGTTTAATTTGTTTATGGATGGGGTTGTTAGGGAGGTAAATGCAAGAGTCCTGGAAAGAGGGGCAAGTATGAAGTCTGTTGGGGATGAGAGAGCTTGGGAAGTGAGTCAGTTGTTGTTCGCTGATGATACAGCGCTGGTGGCTGATTCATGTGAGAAACTGCAGAAGCTGGTGACTGAGTTTGGTAAAGTGTGTGGAAGAAGAAAGTTAAGAGTAAATGTGAATAAGAGCAAGGTTATTAGGTACAGTAGGGGTGAGGGTCAAGTCAATTGGGAGGTGAGTTTGAATGGAGAAAAACTGGAGGAAGTGAAGTGTTTTAGATATCTGGGAGTGGATCTGTCAGCGGATGGAACCATGGAAGCGGAAGTGGATCATAGGGTGGGGGAGGGGGCGAAAATTTTGGGAGCCTTGAAAAATGTGTGGAAGTCGAGAACATTATCTCGGAAAGCAAAAATGGGTATGTTTGAAGGAATAGTGGTACCAACAATGTTGTATGGTTGCGAGGCGTGGGCTATGGATAGAGATGTGCGCAGGAGGATGGATGTGCTGGAAATGAGATGTTTGAGGAAAATGTGTGGTGTGAGGTGGTTTGATCGAGTAAGTAACGTAAGGGTAAGAGAGATGTGTGGAAATAAAAAGAGCGTGGTTGAGAGAGCAGAAGAGGGTGTTTTGAAATGGTTTGGGCACATGGAGAGAATGAGTGAGGAAAGATTGACCAAGAGGATATATGTGTCGGAGGTGGAGGGAACGAGGAGAAGAGGGAGACCAAATTGGAGGTGGAAAGATGGAGTGAAAAAGATTTTGTGTGATCGGGGCCTGAACATGCAGGAGGGTGAAAGGAGGGCAAGGAATAGAGTGAATTGGAGCGATGTGGTATACAGGGGTTGACGTGCTGTCAGTGGATTGAATCAAGGCATGTGAAGCGTCTGGGGTAAACCATGGAAAGCTGTGTAGGTATGTATATTTGCGTGTGTGGACGTGTGTATGTACATGTGTATGGGGGGGGGGGGGTTGGGCCATTTCTTTCGTCTGTTTCCTTGCGCTACCTCGCAAACGCGGGAGACAGCGACAAAGTATAAAAAAAAAAAAAAAAAAAAAATAATAATAATAATGATAATAACAATAATGATAATGATAATAGTAATAACAATACTAATAATACTACTACTACTAATAATGATACTAATAATAATAATGATAATAATAGTAATAATGATAATAATAATAATAATAATAAAATAATAATAATAATAATAATAATAATAATAATAATAATAATAATAATAATAACAATAATAATGATTATGATAATAATCAATAATAATGACAATAATAATAGTAGTAATGATAATGATAATGATAATAATAATAATAATAACTGGATTTCTACAGTAAAGTGACGGCGGCATCCGCTGGGCGGGTTTAGTAGTCACCTAACCAGAAAGCTTGCGCAATATCCTCTCTCATTAGGCCGGATATAGCATGTAAATGTTGACCTAACACTATCAAGAATTTCCTTGCTCACTTGTTTACTTTGCCTCCTTTCACCTACCTCTACAAAGGCTTCATTTGCCCCAGATGGTACACGTTCTCCTCTGAGAAAGCTACAAGAATATATGTATATGTACCAACGTAACGCTTCATGTGCCCGGTCATTCACTTACCACTAGAAAAGGCTCTTTTACCCCAGTGATAGGTGACGCACCAGAAAAGGCCTCGTGTACCCAGCAGTAAATGCATCCAGAAAAAGGCTTCGTGTACCACCTGCATAATAAAAAGGCTTCTCTTATGCCTGGATGATGATAACTAAGCTACACACAGACCGACCTAACGCTCATACCTACAGACATACTCAAGTGGCGAGGAACAACTTGCGCGTGTGTGGACCCAGCACCCACCCTGGCCTCACACAAACGGGGACACATTTGAAAGTAACAAAGTAACACACACACACACACACACACACACACACACACATATATATATATATATATATATATATATATATATATATATATATATATATATATATATATTTTTTTTTTTTTTTTGCTTTGTCGCTGTCTCCCGCGTTTGCGAGGTAGCGCAAGGAAACAGACGAAAGAAATGGCCCAACCCACCCCCATACACACACATATATATATATATATATATATATATATATATATATATATATATATATATATATATATATATATATATATATTTTCCTAATCGTTCTTTTTAGCGTTGGCGAGGTAGCGCCACAGCTGCTCACATCTAGTCTCTGTCATGTGTAATGAACCGAAACCACAGCTCCCTATCTACAACCAGGCCCCACAGACCTTTCCATGGTTTAACCTTGACGCTTCACATGCCCTGGTTCAGTGTATATATATATATATATATATATATATATATATATATATATATATATATATATATATATATACATATATTTCATTTATTATACTTTGTCGCTGTCTCCCGCGTCAGCGAGGTAGCGCAAGAAACACACGAAAGAATGGCCCAACCCACCCTCTATACACATGAATATACATGCACGTCCACACACGAACATAAACATACCTATACATTTCAACGTATACATATGTATACATAAACAGACATATACACATATACACATGTACATAATTCATACTTGCTGCCTCCATTCATTCTCGTCGCCACCCCGCCACACATGAAATGACAACCCCCTTCCCCCGCATGCGCGCGAGGTAGCGCCAGGAAAAGACAACAAAGGTCACATTCGTTCACACTCAGTCTCTAGCTATCATGTATAGTGCACCGAAACCACAGCTCCCTTTCCACATCCAGGCCCCATAAAACTTTCCATGGTTTACCCCAGACGCTTCACATGCCCTGGTTCAATCCATCGACAGCATGTCGACCCCAGTATACCACATCGTTCCAATTCACTCTATTCCTTGCACGCCTTTCACCCTCCTGCATGTTCAGGCCCCAATCGCTCAAAATCTTTTTCACTCCATACTTACACCTCCAATTTGGTCTCCCACTTCTCCTCGTTCCCTCCACCTCTGACACATATATCCTCTTTGTCAATCTTTCCTCACTCATTCTCTCCATGTGACCAAACCATTTCAAAACACCCTCCTCTGCCCTCTCAACCACACTCTTTTTATTACCACACATCTCTCTTACCTTTCCATTACTTACTCGATCAAACCCCCTCATCATATATATATATATATATATATATATATATATATATATATATATATATATACACACACAATCACCACTGGAAAGAGAAAATATAAAAGGTGAGTACTTTCATTTAATGCTTCCTCAGCCCGAGGGTGTAATAAACGAAAATTCTCAGTTATTCTCCTCTCTTTCCTGAGGTGATTGTGCATATATCTCTTCATGGTGAAAAAAAGGGGTGCCTAAATGTGTGTGGATGTAACCAAGATGTGAAAAAAGGAGAGATAGGTAGTATGTTTGAGGAAAGGAACCTGGATGTTTTGGCTCTGAGTGAAACGAAGCTCAAGGGTAAAGGGGAAGAGTGGTTTGGAAATGTCTGGGGAGTGAAGTCAGGGGTTAGTGAGAGGACAAGAGCAAGGGAAGGAGTAGCAATACTCCTGAAACAGGAGTTGTGGGAGTATGTGATAGAATGTAAGAAAGTAAATTCTCGATTAATATGGGTAAAATTGAAAGTTGATGGAGAGAGGTGGGTGATTATTGGTGCATATGCACCTGGGCATGAGAAGAAAGATCATGAGAGGCAAGTGTTTTGGGAGCAGCTAAATGAGTGTGTTAGCGGTTTTGATGCACGAGACCGGGTTATAGTGATGGGTGATTTGAATGCAAAGGTGAGTAATGTGGCAGTTGAGGGAATAATTGGTATGCATGGGGTGTTCAGTGTTGTAAATGGAAATGGTGAAGAGCTTGTAGATTTATGTGCTGAAAAAGGACTGATGATTGGGAATACCTGGTTTAAAAAGCGAGATATACATAAGTATACTTATGTAAGTAGGAGAGATGGCCAGAGAGCGTTATTGGATTACGTATTAATTGACAGGCGTGCGAAAGAGAGACTTTTGGATGTTAATGTGCTGAGAGGTGCAACTGGAGGGATGTCTGATCATTATCTTGTGGAGGCTAAGGTGAAGATTAGTATGGGTTTTCAGAAAAGAGGAGTGAATGTTGGGGTAAAGAAGGTGGTGAGAGTAAGTGAGCTTGGGAAGGAGACCTGTGTGGGGAAGTACCAGGAGAGACTGTGTACAGAATGGAAAAAGGTGAGAACAATGGAAGTAAGGGGAGTGGGGGAGGAATGGGATGTATTTAGGGAATCAGTGATGGATTGCGCAAAAGATGCTTGTGGCATGAGAAGAGTGGGAGGTGGGCTGTTTAGAAAGGGTAGTGAGTGGTGGGATGAAGAAGTAAGAGTATTAGTGAAAGAGAAGAGAGAGGCATTTGGACGATTTTTGCAGGGAAAAAATGCAATTGAGTGGGAGAAGTATAAAAGAAAGAGACAGGAGGTCAAGAGAAAGGTGCAAGAGGTGAAAAAAAGGGCAAATGAGAGTTGGGGTGAGAGACTATCAGTAAATTTTAGGGAGAATAAAAAGATGTTCTGGAAGGAGGTAAATAGGGTGCGTAAGACAAGGGAGCAAATGGGAACTTCAGTGAAGGGCGTAAATGGGGAGGTGATAACAAGTAGCGGTGATGTGAGAAGGAGATGGAATGAGTATTTTGAAGGTTTGTTGAATGTGTCTGATGACAGAGTGGCAGATATAGGGTGTTTTGGTCGAGGTGGTGTGCAAAGTGAGAGGGTTAGGGAAAATGATTTGGTAAACAGAGAAGAGGTAGTAAAAGCTTTGCGGAAGATGAAAGCCGGCAAGGCAGCAGGTTTGGATGGTATTGCAGTGGAATTTATTAAGAAAGGGGGTGACTGTATTGTTGACTGGTTGGTAAGGTTATTTAATGTATGTATGACTCATGGTGAGGTGCCTGAGGATTGGCGGAATGCGTGCATAGTGCCATTGTACAAAGGCAAAGGGGATAAGAGTGAGTGCTCAAATTACAGAGGTATAAGTTTGTTGAGTATTCCTGGTAAATTATATGGGAGGGTATTGATTGAGAGGGTGAAGGCATGTACAGAGCATCAGATTGGGGAAGAGCAGTGCGGTTTCAGAAGTGGTAGAGGATGTGTGGATCAGGTGTTTGCTTTGAAGAATGTATGTGAGAAATACTTAGAAAAGCAAATGGATTTGTATGTAGCATTTATGGATCTGGAGAAGGCATATGATAGAGTTGATAGAGATGCTCTGTGGAAGGTATTAAGAATATATGGTGTGGGAGGCAAGTTGTTAGAAGCAGTGAAAAGTTTTTATCGAGGATGTAAGGCATGTGTACGTGTAGGAAGAGAGGAAAGTGATTGGTTCTCAGTGAATGTAGGTTTGCGGCAGGGGTGTGTGATGTCTCCATGGTTGTTTAATTTGTTTATGGATGGGGTTGTAAGGGAGGTAAATGCAAGAGTCCTGGAAAGAGGGGCAAGTATGAAGTCTGTTGGGGATGAGAGAGCTTGGGAAGTGAGTCAGTTGTTGTTCGCTGATGATACAGCGCTGGTGGCTGATTCATGTGAGAAACTGCAGAAGCTGGTGACTGAGTTTGGTAAAGTGTGTGGAAGAAGAAAGTTGAGAGTAAATGTGAATAAGAGCAAGGTTATTAGGTACAGTAGGGGTGAGGGTCAAGTCAATTGGGAGGTGAGTTTGAATGGAGAAAAACTGGAGGAAGTGAAGTGTTTTAGATATCTGGGAGTGGATCTGTCAGCGGATGGAACCATGGAAGCGGAAGTGGATCATAGGGTGGGGGAGGGGGCGAAAATTTTGGGAGCCTTGAAAAATGTGTGGAAGTCGAGAACATTATCTCGGAAAGCAAAAATGGGTATGTTTGAGGGAATAGTGGTTCCAACAATGTTGTATGGTTGCGAGGCGTGGGCTATGGATAGAGATGTGCGCAGGAGGATGGATGTGCTGGAAATGAGATGTTTGAGGACAATGTGTGGTGTGAGGTGGTTTGATCGAGTAAGTAACGTAAGGGTAAGAGAGATGTGTGGAAATAAAAAGAGCGTGGTTGAGAGAGCAGAAGAGGGTGTTTTGAAATGGTTTGGGCACATGGAGAGAATGAGTGAGGAGAGATTGACCAAGAGGATATATGTGTCGGAGGTGGAGGGAACGAGGAGAAGAGGGAGACCAAATTGGAGGTGGAAAGATGGAGTGAAAAAGATTTTGTGTGATCGGGGCCTGAACATGCAGGAGGGTGAAAGGAGGGCAAGAAATAGAGTGAATTGGAGTCATGTGGTATACAGGGGTTGACGTGCTGCCAGTGGATTGAAGCAAGGCATGTGAAGCGTCTGGGGTAAACCATGGAAAGCTGTGTAGGTATGTATATTTGCGTGTGTGGACGTGTGTATGTACATGTGTATGGGGGGGGGGGGGGTTGGGCCATTTCTTTCGTCTGTTTCCTTGCGCTACCTCGCAAACGCGGGAGACAGCGACAAAGTATAAAAAAAAAAAAAAAAAAAAAAAATATGTATATATATATATATATATATATATATATATATATATATATATATATACACACATGAAAATCACGTGCATTCATGCATGTATAGTTGATCATGTATGTATGTATTAGTTATTACCTTTTTGCTCAGCATGAGGAATGGTTTCTGTACACATGAGGATTCATCACTGAACTTTATCATACAACGTTCTAAATTGCATATTGTCACTATTCACGTGTGAGTATTGTGTATATGTACAGATGTGTGTGTCTGTAAATACTATACAATTTCTGTAGCTACTTTAAGCAACATTAATTTTTGTCTTGAGAGAAAATAATAAGTTGTTAGGCAGGAATTTTCAAGTTTGTAAATCAGGAATGGATTCAAACAAGGTAAAACACCTTAACCCCAGTGATGAAGCGATACACAAGAAAAAGGGGAAAAATGAATTATATATAAAAAAGAACGAAACGTCTGAAACCACAGATGTGGAGAAATCATTTGAATTTTTTGCAAAAATAGGATCATAAGTTAAACAGATCGGATGAAGGATTAGATAAGAGGAAACAAATGAAGGTTCACGTTAAGTGTCAATTAGATAGGAGAGAATATAATAAGGGAATTAGAAAACATAACTGAGGTGCATGAGGACTGCAGCGAGTCGTTTGAGAGGATTCATAAGGAAAGGAACCAGAAGGAAAGAAAGAAGGTCCTACAAATGAAAAGCAACGGAAGGATTTGTACATGGAAGTCCTCGGGATATGAAATAAACAAAGAGGTAATGTCTATAACACGGATACTAGTAACTGATGATGGTAGAGGGCTGGGAGCAACACAGACCACTGACTGATGATGGTAGAGGGCTGGGAGCAATACAGACCAGTAACTGATGATGGTAGAGGGCTGGGAGCAAAACAGACCACTGACTGATGATGGTAGAGGGCTGGGGGCAAAACAGACCACTGACTGATGGTGGTAGAGGGCTGGGAGCAACACAGACCACTGACTGATGATGGTAGAGGGCTGGGAGCAACACAGACCACTGACTGATGATGGTAGAGGGCTGGGGGCAACACAGACCACTGACTGATGATGGTAGAGGGCTGGGAGCAACACAAACCAGTGATTGATGATGGTAGAGGGCTGGGAGCAACACAGACCACTGACTGATGATGGTAGAGGGCTGGGAGCAACACAGACCACTGACTGATGATGGTAGAGGGCTGGGAGCAACACAAATCAGTGATTGATGATGGTAGAGGACCTGGGAGCAACACAGACCAGTGACTGATGATGGTAGAGGGCTAGGAGCAACACAAACCAGTGACTGATGATGGTAGAGGGCTGGGAGCAACACAAACCAGTGATTGATGATGGTAAAGGGCTGGGAGCAACACAGACCACTGACTGATGATGGTAGAGGGCTGGGAGCAACACAGACCACTGACTGATGATGGTAGAGGGCTGGGAGCAACACAGACCACTGACTGATGATGGTAGAGGGCTGAGAGCAACACAGACCACTGACTGATGATGGTAGAGAGCTGGGGGCAACACAGACCACTGACTGATGATGGTAGAGGGCTGGGGGCAACACAGACCACTGACTGATGATGGTAGAGGGCTGGGAGCAACACAGACCACTGACTGATGATGGTAGAGGGCTGGGAGCAACAAAGACCACTGACTGATGATGGTAGAGGGCTGGGGGCAACATAGATCACTGACTGATGATGGTAGAGGGCTGGGAGCAACACAGACCACTGACTGATGATGGTAGAGGGCTGGGAGCAACACAGACCACTGACTGATGATGGTAGAGGGCTGGGAGCAACAAAGACCACTGACTGATGATGGTAGAGGGCTGGGGGCAACATAGACCACTGACTGATGATGGTAGAGGGCTGGGAGCAACACAGACCAGTGACTGATGATGGTAGAGGGCTGGGAGCAACACAGACCACTGACTGATGATGGTAGGGGGCTGGGGGCAACATAGATCACTGACTGATGATGGTAGAGGGCTGGGAGCAACACAAACCAGTGACTGATGATGGTAGAGGGCTAGGAGCAACACAAACCAGTGATTGATGGTGGTAGAGGGCTGGGGGCAACACAGACCACTGACTGATGATGGTAGAGGGCTGGGAGCAACACAAACCAGTGATTGATGATGGTAGAGGGCTGGGAGCAACACAGACCAGTGACTGATGATGGTAGAGGGCTGGGAGCAACACAGACCAGTGACTGATGATGGTAGAGGGCTGGGAGCAACACAAACCAGTGATTGATGATGGTAGAGGGCTGGGGGCAACACAGACCACTGACTGATGATGGTAGAGGGCTGGGAGCAACACAAACCAGTGACTGATGATGGTAGAGGGCTAGGAGCAACACAAACCAGTGATTGATGATGGTAGAGGGCTGGGAGCTTTAGCTATGACTAATGAAGAAAACTGATAGCATAACGCCTTAAATGGTAAGAGAGATGTCTGGAAACCGGGAAACAAAACAGATAATTTCCAAGTGAAGTTGTAGAGGTTCATATGCACTGTAAAAGCCAGAACAATCGGAGAGATATATTGCGTTGGATGAAAGATTTGACATGGCTCTGAGTACACACGATCAGTGTTTGCTGGAAGAGGAAGATTTTGTCTAAAAGTCATACACACATAGAGGTGGATGGCTCAACACTGGAGGAATTAGTGAACAAAAGGTTGGCATGAGAAAAAGAACTTGGATTAGGTTGATAGAAGCAAATCATAGATTATTTTTTTTTTTGGACTGGAAGATGATTATATTTGTTAGAGCCTTGATTCTATCATGTACGATTCAAACAACTTTATAGAAAAGGTAGAATTCAGATGAACATGTCTTCAAGCCTCCAGCCAGGGACACCTAGAGTTGCACCAACACTCACTAAGGCTAAGAAAACTACTGTGGAACATTGGATTACAAAATGTATATTTATCTCCTATGAGCAGTTGACGACCACAACTCCAGGACATCGCTTGAGTGTCGACCAAGGGACACCTGTGTATGATATCACTGCCTTGACCGATTCCATCTTGTCTCTCAAGTTTTTTTTTTTTTTTGTAACTTTTTAGCGAAATGGAAACTCTGTAACAGTCAATGGATCTTAGAGGACGACCGATTTCTCGTAACTCAACAAACGCTTTATAAAATATAACTTTAGCTGCGAACTGGCTGGCCAGTGAGCACTAGCCAGGTAATCATGGTCGCCAACTGGCCCAACCCCGTCAGAGGCCTAGCGCTTCCCACATGAATTGACGGAGCCGTTGGTCGCCGACACTCGCGCTCAGTCCCGGAGTTCGGTTCAGTATAATCAAGCGTGTAACATACATGGCAATGCTTCTGTACGAGTATCGACGGGATAAAACGGCCGTGCCCGCAGCCCTGTAAGATCGCCCACCCATGTTAGGTGGTGGCCAACCTTATACTGTACCACTCTCCCCGCGGCTCTTACATACTGACTCAGTCAAGAACCGGAGACAGAAGAAGTACGAAGCTTCTCTAGTGGACTCGGAACCATCCAGGGAGGCTTCAAGCGGACCAACATGGTCTACCTGATCACCTGTCACAGTATATCAACATGAATCATAGTCATCATCTTTATTTATCTCCACAAGTACATAAAATACAGCTGAATATTATATCAGTTCGGTATCATAATACTAACAAAATGTGTCATATATATATATATATATATATATATATATATATATATATATATATATATATATATATATATATATATATATATATATACATATATATGATAACAGGAAAACATATGTTTCATAGAGATGAACTAATATCAAGGAAAATTTGTGGATCACGATAAAAAAAATATTGAACAAAAATATCACTGTAAAGCTTTAAAACAATATACAGCTAAGTTCATATGTCTGGCCACAATCTGTCACACGTTCGCTTAGGTAGAGAAGCTTCCAAGTGTGTGAGTCATGTTGTTAATAAATACAAGACAGTAGCCAGACATACGAACGCAGCTACACCACTGACCTGATCAGGAATGAATAAGAAATTCTCGTGAAATAGTCATCAGGAAAATTGGGAGATCTCGGTGAAAAAGAAATGCCTTATATGTATATATATATTTGTGGATGAGGTTAGACTTTGTACACTTTTATAGAGTCCATATTATAAATATAGCAATAATGTCACTACTGAAATATTATAAATCCAAAGTAACAGACTAGTTTATCAACATCAGTAAAGGTGGAATAAACTCTGACAAAAAAATAGACCAGGACGTTCACTACGATTTGATTGTTGCGTTAGATAAGTCTACACTAAATATCACTTCTGTTCGAAACGTCAAGAAACATCCTACCGAAATGCTTCATAAAGGAGTAACTGTGTTGTATTGAATATCACTCATCTAACTCTCCTTACGTTACATGAGTATGACGATCAAACAGCAACTGTTTACATCTGCACAATATCTATGTTTACTGCGCTGGTTGAGTTACCATCTCACGGGGAAATTTGCACAGTCTGTACATGCATTAAAGCACATGCGATGATCTGTCACTCTGTACATCCACATGGGTCAAAATGACCCAAAATAAAGCAAGGTGTTTCAGGATGACCCCAAGACACCTCAAAATAGTCAACAGGATATAGCAACAATCTCGTAGCAGTAACAAAGCGTAAAAAAAGGAGTCACTATGTTTACCACTCGGTCTGACGCTTCACCAAGAACCTTCGAACACGGTGGGGACCGATTCCATCCATTACCTGTGGTGTACAGTTTAATGTGAAGGGAAGAATGATGGTCTCTCGTCTTGTTAGTCAAGATATCCTACTGTCTCCCTGACCGATCTTCTCACTCAGTGCTGGACTGGACACTCAGACCCGTTGGCGGTGGCGCCAGGTCCCGGTTGTGGAATCCCTTGGTCCTACACGGATGATGAAGCCTCACCTACAGGAGAATACGGGACACAACCAACTCGTAGTAAAGCCTCTCACTGGGTTTCCTCCTCGGGGCGGCCATCACATACTCTTCCTTATGATACCAATAGAATATGTTCAAGTTTCGAATATTATCCTGAAGCTTCGAGTCGACCGTTTGAACCCTAATCAATGGGTGCGGAATGTACTTTATTTTTGACGTTTTGAACTGGACTACGTAAAAACTGTGGACAAAGATCTCATCATATCATCGCAGCAAAGCGTGTGTTCTATAAAAATAAACAATGTATTAAAGATGCAACTTCTCGGTTATGAGCCTCTTATTTAAAGGTATTGGAGCAAACAATCCCCGTAGAATGACGATGTGGCTGTTGCCAATATTTCTCCCTGTCCTCGCTAACAGTGCACAGTCGCTATCCAGAAGAGATTTTGAAGTGACAGCGAGACCAGTCGAAGCACTGAACTCTCTGGGTTCATGAAGCCATAAGCTCAGGGTTCATTCGCTGCTGCGCATGTAGAGGAAAAGTTATACTAGCTCTGGAAGGGGAAGATGGGAGAGGAGGAAGATGGGAGAGCGGAAAGATGGGAGGAGGTAGGAATAATTTCATTCTTTGTAGCAGAGGGGAGACATGATCTATATCCCTTGAATTATAAACGAGTCTTTATATCATTCAAAAACGTTCCAACGACATCAACAAGTGAGAATCTGATCGAACAGATCTTAGAATTCCACTGAACATCTTATATGGGATTTTCCTTTTTACATATAGAGTCATGGTGAAAAAATACTTAATGCAAACTGGGACATATCGTCTGTACCAGCTCGTCCCCAACACCAACAAGCAGCATGAAAACGATTTAGTGGGAATCGAGGCAAAGATACGAGTCGAGAAAGTCTCCAAGCTTTAGGAGCCAGCAACACTGACTGAAAGGCCCAAGTCTGACCACGACTCCAGATTCAGATTTATCTATATATTTTTCTATCGTCTGCCATCACTGTAAGCGCTTTATTTTATATATATATATATATGTATATATATATATATATATATATATATATATATATATATATATATATATATATATATATATATATATATATATATATATATCGGACTGGAAAGTAGTTTCCCAGATATCCAGGATAGGTATCTGGAATCTTGGTCGTCCCTGGTCCCTAGATGAGAGTGCTAGCTGGCGGCCAGGACACCTCCTAGCGGTAAATGAACAATATGTACATGAGACGGAAACGATGGCTTCATCGACCTTCAGCGAGCGAGCACTTCCTGAAAACAAACCTTGCATAAAGGACGTTTTGATCTCAAGAACAGTGATGCAAGTAGGGGAGGGGATCCGTCTCGCCCTCCCGACCCTGGGAGAGCACTTGTGACAGACTGCCAACTCTGGTTCACGCAGTAGATAAACACTGGATGTGTTAGTGCACGCACGAGGGGCATCAACATCGGAATGGTTACAAAAATGAGTCACGGTTATTAAAAAGGGAAAATGGGTCGTAATGCGGTATTTGTTGACACTGCCATCATGAGAGTTGGTGGGAATGTGAGAAAGTGGAGGCTGACGACGCATCAACAACCCATTGTCTTCTGTTCTTCAGCAAAGCTCGTGTTACTGAGACAACTTTACATCTTAACATGATAATGCTTACAAATATATGACATTACAACGATATACATGGAAAATATCCTTTATTTATAGAACACCGAGGTTATACAAGATCTATATTTTAACGAACAGATATTACAATATTAGTCCTTATGATTAGGCATGATAAGCGTCTTGAATTGGAAAAAGCCTCCTCCGCCACGAGAAAGTAAGGTGTTCACTATCATCACCCACACACAGATAGCCAACCGCACACTTCCTCTAACTCTTGGGAAAGGGGCGAGGGGAGGAGATGGGGTGGGTGGGAGTCGGTGGCATAATGCTAATTAGCTGCCTTCCTAGACCAGCCTGTCATCACCATGTCCACCAACTGCAGCTCCTGACAGAGTACGGAAACGATATTATGGACCCGTGCTTAGCGAGCTTCCTCTACATTACTCTCTGCTTCACTACAGTCTACGTACATCCAGTGTCTGGTAACCACAACCTTCCCAAGATTCACTGAAGAGTTTAAGAAACGTCGGATTTCCTACATCGGACGAAAAGACGTGTGGCAAACACGCTCAAACTTCGTCAGGTTACAAGTGTGGGCGTCTTGCCAGCCCTCATGGACCTCTGCCTGGGGAGGATGCTACACTCACTCAATGACCTCGACGTCCTGCCTCAGGTAAACGAGAGGTTCTGCTCTCTGACTTGCTCCACCTTGATGACAAGTGCCATGACGTCTGCTCAGGTGTTCCTGCAGCTACTGATATGTTCAAAAAGAAGTTCTCACCAACACCTTCACAGCCCAGGGCCTCGCCTACTGCGCCATCGTCGGCTATTGTCGTGGATGTGCACAAGTTCCTCCACATTCGACGATTGAAAAAAAAAAAGAATAAATTCGTATTGAGCAAAATCTACCATTCTCCTTCATCCTGACCACACACGCTAGACACAGATGACCATCACAGTGGAATACAACCACGAAACACTTCATCACAAGTCATCACCTCATCAGACAATCTCTGTGTGAAGCAGTTCTCATCTGCATAATCCAGTGCGTTCACATCTTCAAGGACAAAGTCTCATTACAAGAAAATAAGTTTGTGTTTTTACATTAGTGTCACGGACGCCAGGCCAAAGCCTCGGACAAATACAGAAATGCTCAGACCTCACGTCCGTCAAAGCTTGACAGCAGGTGGCACAGGGAACCCCCTTGACAGGTATCCAGTTAGCTTAATGAGCACAGACATGAGGGATACAGCGGCAACGATCTAGAAATAATAATCCAACAAGATTTCTGGCATGTGTACAAAAGCGATGCTACTGTGTTGCTGTCGTTCTGTCTATCATATTCCCTCGTATCATCATACTCTCATTCCAGTTGTCTGTATACTCTGGGAGAATGTCCCCCACCCGCCTGCCACACACACTATGTGCTCAGGGAGAAGGTGCCCCCCCCACACACTATGTACCCTAATAGAATGTTTCCCTCACACATACACTATGTGCTCTGGGAGTGTGTTCCTCTCACTCACACTATGTGCTCTGGGAAAGCGTTCCCCCCCTACTCATGCTTAACAGAATAATCAGTTACGATGCCAAGCTGTACAACTACGGCAGAGATCTGGGTTTATGAAATATATTCCACCATAGGTCTACACTGGAACCATTTATGAATATTTTGTAAGCTTAATTCTATTAGCAGGTTCCTTTTCTGAAAGTTACACATTGAAATACCATGCGTATAACACTGTTCAATATATATATATATATATATATATATATATATATATATATATATATATATATATATATATATATTGCTGGTCACTTTTGGCGAGGATGCATCACTGGTAGTACAAGCTCGTCAAAGAGCTTCTCAGTCCAAAGCAGTCCATATTTCCCTGCTACTGGAAGTAGCGCAACCTTGGGCTGCAGGAGCCTTTACAAAGAGGTCTTAGGGCGATTATAATATATATATATATATATATATATATATATATATATATATATATATATATATATATATATATATATAATTATGCTCATCAGTAACAACATGGTAACAGCTTACACTTGGTAGTTTTACAGCAGTTACAAAATGCTTTTGAGTGTTTACACTGGGCAGCCGCGGGCGGTACCCGACCTTGGAAACAAGGGTCAAGTGGCGCCCCACGGCTCTCCCCCCCCCCCCCCCTCCCCACACACACACACACGCCTACCTTCACTATACCGTCAAGCACTTGACGTGAAAGGTCTGCTGTCAACACAGTCCGACCGCCTTGGGTTCGTCCATGACTCCACTGGTGTTCTCGTCGTCCACATAAATCAGTTCTCAAGTTTCGAGACACGTTTACACGGGCTTCGTCACACTCCTCCTCCGAAAGTCCATATATTCCTTTATCTATTCATTGTAGCAGCCTTAGAGTATATTCACAGAATATTTCAAACAGGAACCTTCAATATAGTCATAAATTTTATGGCTGAATACGAGGAATTGGCTGCAACAAGCAGGTTCGGGCAGGATTCTGATACAGAGTCCGCGTCAGCTGAAGGCAGTCCAGCTGGATTGTGGAACACATACCACCACCACCACCCACCTCTACTACTGTTGTGACAAACGTTCACTCACCTCAGGTCTCGTGACGAGCTTGCTCCTGGTTCCTCCTACACACCGGAGAGGTGAGCAGCCGGCTCGTACCCACACCCGTGTGACGAATATTCCCAGGATTTTCATCCATGCCTCCGTCCAACCCTGGGATCTACCTGCCTGGTGAAAACCAACACAATTTGGAGTTCCAGGATAATGGAGGTCAGGTCATAACATGCACAGTTTCTTGGGCTTCTGTTGGTGGCAGCGTTTGCAAGTGACATCTCGAATGCTGGTGGTGAACACAGGGAGGACGGAGCAGGCTGGAGCGCTGCTGCCCATCTGCAGGAGGTGATGACGTCCCATGACCGGTAGTCATACTGATAACAGAGTATCTTCAAACTCCTCCCTCCCCCCTTTTTTTATTGGCTAGGTTGAAGGGCTTTTGGTTCTATTTTCTGATAGCATAATCATCTTCGAATATGGAAAAAATATAACTATTTTACACAATGTTTTCATGGTTTTGTGAGGGATGAAACATCGGTTTTAGCTATTTCCAAAGATTAGAACATAATCTTGATTCCCTTTTCTTTATGGGTTCAGACGAAGTTTTCAGGTTTTATCCAAGGTATTCTGATACGAATGATTTTCCTGCGGTTGTTTTTTTGTTTTCCTGAAGATTTTTAACAAGTGGCCCTGGGATAATTCTTGCAACATTCAAATCCCTGCAGAGATAAAGCTACAGGTGAGATCAGAGAGCAGGTGCACGTCAGTCATGACTTACCATATCACGATGCAGGCGACATCCAGGAAACATTAGGTACACGTACAGCGTCGACGTCATCTTCACATTACGAGAGTTTCCCCTGTGTCAGTGGCGACGTCTCTGAAACATCGTAACAACCCTTTGGCCTGTATCTAAGGCGATGCATAAGAGCCAAAACTCATGCAAGGCCTGGCAAAGCTCGCCTTCGGACTGCGTCTCTCACGGCAACATAAAGTTGGCCAAGAGCTGCGTTCCTTCATGGTTCAGCGTCTAGTAACACCTGCTGGTGTACTGGATGGTTCTCTCTTCAACTGGTTCATAGGATCGACTTCCTCTAGCGAAAAATCTATCTTACGATCCTCCAGGACAGTGAACCATCTCTTCCTACCCCGGCTGAGGGAACTTAACTCGTGGTGGCTTCAATAGTGCGATCCAACGCTATGTCTCGGATTGGATGGGGTCCACTCAATGCCTTGATCACTTGTACGACGTCAGTCGGTCTTGTTGCACACTCTTTGTTATTGTTTTCGTTCTTTTCCATAACCTGGTTGTATTCGTTCTCCTCTTCGCGTAAATAGCTTTGCCATCATTAGTTCTCATCCTCTTGAAATTCTGTTCATCTGAGTGCGTATTTCCGGTTACTTTCTCTTCTCTCTCATCCTTCCATTTCTTGTGCCAAGTCTTCCTTATCATACTTCTAACGTTCTCCAGGTCCTATATATTTTTCCTAACACACTTCAGCCTACAATCCTTGTTCTAACTCTCACATCATTATCTCCTGTGTACAACATCCTCCACTGTTACCTTATCAGCTTATCAATTTGTATCCACTCCTTTGATTTCCTTTAGGTCCATGTCTCCTCCACTTTTTAAACATCTTTCTATCCTGTCTTACTAACCATTAACCTCTCTCCTGGCCTCACATGTCCTCAGCTGGGTCTTCATATGTCCTTTCCCAGGTCCCTGCATCCTTCATCTGTCTACAGCGCCCTTCACCTTCGACGGAACATGCTCTGCGTTCCTTTACTAGGACATCCGTCAAGAAATCTAACTTGGCAACACAGTTCTACTTATCAGTGATAACTGACACAACTTTTGATTCCTACATCATCTGCTGTTAGCGACACTACCGCCTCTCCTTTCCTCCCCAGTTTACAAACAAAACGGGTACTGTTCTTGAGAATCTTGATCAAGTTACAGCGTCACCTTGATCTTTACCTGGGAGTCGACAGATGATAATCTTTTAGGAGCGACCTCCTGCAGGACTTGGGGCATCAACTGAGCTAGCGAGGAGAGCCAAACAGAGTGAAAGCATTGTCAGTCACCGTCGAGCGTTATCACAGCTGTCGCAGTTACTCCTCCAGATAAGCCACTTCTTATTTCACACCAACCAGGCAAGTCAAGCAGCCATAGATATGCCACCTGTTCAGACATCAACTCTGTTGCAACAAGGCCAAATTGATGCACGTGATTTAAGAATTTATTGATCTTTCTATGACCCGTGTTATGAATCCCATCTGCTGGTATAATGCTAACGTGCTTCAGCCACAACAGCAGGTAATAAGAGAGAAAATAAATGTATCTATAAATACAGCAAAGCTTAAAGAATCAGATCTGCTCATTTCGGTGCAGTAGTTGGAACCTGTTGCAATAATCAGGATCTGCGCCTAAAGGTGTGAACCTCTGGCCCCTTTCCTCAGCAGTAATATGTGAAAGACGATTCTCATCCGTGCGCAGTACTTCGCCTGAAACAGTCGAAAGGTTAGAAAACTTGATGCCCGAGACACGGTGACACATACCGACATAAGGAGAAAGACAAGTATCCTTTACGTTGTACTAGTGACCTGTCAGACACTTGAGGTTCCTCCTGGTGGGTCGAGAGGGACGAGTATGCCTCAGGTCACTTTCGAGAAGTGAAGGACGTAAAGGTCCACGCGAGTGGCAATGGACAGCAAACATATCCGTCAGGTCTCTCTTGTGAACCTTTAGCATGCTCCTAGTAGCATATGAGGGACATGTATATTGTAGCTGCCTCTTGAAGTCTTCAACACCTCACATCAACTGAGAAGGACTGGTATAATGTACAGCATTTAAGTTACCAATCGTCGTCAGTGATAACACTCGCCTTTGTATCGTCAGCGTCACACTCGATCATGTAAGACTCTTCTGTGTGACTCAGAATAGACAATTCCATTCGTGAATGTGGTGGGGCTGAGTGCTGGGGGGCTGAATATTTTTTTGGGGGGTGGGGTTGAGTACAGAGTGTTGAGAGTTGGGTCTGAGGATAGCAAACTGCTGGCGAGGTGGAGGTAATCAACTGCTGTCTAGAGGAAATGTGGACATTCTGGAAATAATGCTGGAACGTGTTCTTAGGGACAGATATAGCGGCGTCAACAACCGTGAAGATCTCTTCAGTACACGACCAGGCAGAGCCTCAGTGATTCCGTCAGATCGTGGTCACTTA
The DNA here is from genome assembly GCF_036320965.1 of Panulirus ornatus. Lineage (NCBI taxonomy): Eukaryota > Metazoa > Arthropoda > Malacostraca > Decapoda > Palinuridae > Panulirus > Panulirus ornatus. Next base: position 28,549,229 of record NC_092233.1, on the reverse strand, counting down.
GTGTACAAACTCATGTAAAGGAGGACAGATGGACTGTACGTTGGAGTTAGGCTGTAGCTACATGGCAACGAACAGTATCCAGACCCTGACGACGAGTGCTCGCTGTATTTCCCAGGAAAGTGCTTCTAGTACAGAGAACGAGACCCATTTTTTTTTAATAGTGTTAGGAAGACCTCCTGTACCCTGAGGAGGGTGGAACCTACAGGAAGTCTACCTGTAACTAAAGTACAGTGGCGGGTGTAATGAGCTACGTGTACCCTGTGTGCGGTGATGGGTGCAGGGGGCTACCTGTAGCTTGTGTGGGGTGATGGGTGCAGGGGGCTACCTGTAGCTTGTGTGGGGTGATGGGTGCAGGGGGCTACCTGTAGCTTGTGTGCGGTGATGGGTGTAGAGAGATATCTGTAACCTGTGGGGACTAATGGGTGACAGGGTGTCACCTGTAGCCTGTGTGGGGTTATGGGTACAGGGGGCTACCTGTAGCCTGTGTTGGATGATGAGTGCAGAGGGATACCTGTAGCCTGTGTGGAGTTGCAGGGGGGCTACCTCTAGCCTGTGTGGGGTAGTGGGTGCAGGGGGCTACCTGTAGCCTGTGTGGAGTGAGGGGTGCAGTGGCTACCTGTAGCCTGTGCGGGGTGATGGGTGAAGGTGGGGGGGAACCTGTAGCCTGTGTGGAGTGATGGGTGCAGCGGGGCTACCTGTGGTCTGTGTGGGGTGATGGGTGCAGGGGGCTACCTGTAGCCTGTGTGGGGTACTTGGTGCAGGGGGCTACCTGTAGCCTGTATGGGGTGACGGGTGCAGGGGGCTACCTGTAGCCTGTGTGGGATAATGGGTGCAGGGGGCTACCTGTAGCCTGTGTGGGGTGACGGGTGCAGGGGGCTACTTTTAGCTTGTGTTGGATGATGGGTGCAGGGGCTACCTGTAGCCTGTGTGGGGTAGTTGGTGCTGGGGGCTACCTGTAGCCTGTGTGGAGTGATGGATGCAGGGGGCTACCTGTAGCCTGTGTGGGGTGATGGATGCAGGGGGCTACCTGTAGCCTGTGTGGGGTGATGGGTGCTGGGGGCTACCTGTAGCCTGTGTGGGGTGATGGGTGCAGGGGGCTACCTTTAGCTTGTGTTGGATGATGGGTGCAGGGGCTACCTGTAGCCTGTGTGGGGTAGTTGGTGCTGGGGGCTACCTGTAGCCTGTGTGGGGTGATGGATGCAGGGGGCTACCTGTAGCCTGTGTGGGGTGATGGGTGCTGGGGGCTACCTGTAGCCTGTGTGGGGTGATGGGTGCAGGGGGCTACCTGTAGCCTGAGCAAGGCTATGGGTGCAGGGGACTACCTGAAGCCTGTGTGGGATGATAGGTGCAGAGGGATACCTGTAACCTGTGGGGACTGACGGGTGACGGGGCTACCTGTAGCTTATGTGAGGTGACAGGTGCAGGGGCTACCTGTAGCCTGTGCGGAGTGATGGAAGCAGGGGGCTACCTGTTGTCTGTGTGGGGTGATGGGTGCAGGGGGCTACCTGTAGCGTGTGTGGAGTGATGGAGGCAGGGGACTACCTGTAACCGATATAAAGTGATGGGTGCAAGGGGGCTACCTGTAGCCTGTGTGGGGTGATGGGTGTAAGGGGGCTACCTGTAGCCTGTGTGGGGTGATGGGTGCAGGTGGGCGGGCTACCTGTTGTCTGTGTGAGGTGATGGATACAGGAGGCTACCTGTAACTTGTGCTGGCTAGAGGGTGCAGGAGGCCAGCTGTAGCCTACACAGGGTAGTGGGTGTAAGGAAGGTAACTTGAAGATTGTGGCCTCTGCAAGGGAGGGACCAAGTGTGGATGAAGAGTTGCTTGTGAGTCTGCTTCAGGTGGGGCGGGTGGAGGAGGGAGAACAGCTGCCTGTGAGCGGTGCAGGTGGGCTGGGTGAGGAGGGCCGGTAAGTCTTGAATATGAGGGTGATGGTCGGTGAGGAGGTGTGTGTGTGTGTGTGTGTGTGTGTGTGTGTGTGTGTGTGTGTGTGTGTGTGTGTGTGTGTGGAGGACATGGGGTTAACTGTGAGCGTGCGGATATAATGCATCACACTGCCACTCCAATGGACAGGTGAGGAAGGGCTGCAGGTGAGGTGAGCCATCGCCACCAGAGGGCCCTCGCCTGCCCGCCCAGGTGGAGCTAGATGGTCTGAGAGTCGGGTTGCATGGGCGGTGTGGGTAGCCTTCTGAAGTCCCGAGACCAGGCTGGTTGAGGGTGTGGGCGGTGTGAGCGTAGTTATGGAACTGGTTCTGGGCGTGTGGGCGGGGTGGGCGGGGGACTCTCGTGCTCCACACTGCTCCCTTCGCTGATCAGCGCGGCCACCTCCCCCTTCTCCTCAAACATCCGAACCTGAGGGAGTAAAGATGTCGGGGTTCAGAGGGTCTCTCTCTCTCTCTCTCTCTCTCTCTCTCTCTCTCTCTCTCTCTCTCTCTCTCTCTCTCTCTCTCTCTCTCTATATATATATATATATATATAACAATATGGCTCATCTGGAACTGAAGCATTAACAGATGTCTTCAACCAATCTTAACTACAAAACAAAATTCCTAACTTATACAAACTTTCCAACATAATACCAGTCCACAAACCCTCCTGACCACCCACCTCCTCCTCCTCCTACCTGGAGCCCTTGTGGCATGATGGGTGCAGGGGGCGACCTGTAACCCTCAACAACCAAACTCTTTAAAAAAAAATGATCAATAACAGAATCAAACAAAACATCCTACTCGGCCCTACACAACACGTCTTCAGACCCAGACACTCGACCACCACATTATGAAGAAAATGAGATAACCTCTCGTCATCCAGTGATAGGTCTTTCTGGCCGTTAGCTAAGGGCATGTCTGACAACTTCTGTCGCTCTAACTCTCCTTCAGTTTTCCATGCTGACGGTACTATAGCTGTCTCTCCCGTAGACAAAGCGACTCTCTTTGGTTCTCTCCACCTTGAATGACTCTAACATTCCTTCACCCTTGATGCCTCCTTCCCGTAATCTCTTCTTGGACTGTCCAAAAAACGTTTCTTTCTCTGGACACAAGTACATCCCCGTGTACTGAAAGAGTATGTCTTTGAACTTGCATCTGTGCTTGCTCGTCTGTTTACAAACCAAAACTTTTCCTTCTCCTTGGAAACATGTATTGACATATCCCATCCCTAAGAGGAAGATCGTTGTGACCCCCTCTAACTATCGTCCTATTGTTTTAACATCTTCCATTTCCAAAGTCTGTGTCTCTCCTGAACTCCCATATCAGTGAAGAGCTCATTACATGGATCAGAGCCTGGCTTACCGGAAGAAATCAGCGTGTAGTATTTAACAGCGAAGCCTCAGATTGGCTAGACGTAACGACTGGTGTGCCACAGGGGTCGGTCCTAGGCCCAATTCTTTTCATAATATACGTTATACCTAGAACTCGGTCTCATATCTACGATCTCTAGATGTGCTGCCATATTAAAGTACAAGGTAGAGCTGTAGACAGGCGGGACTGCAAAATGATTCAGAGTGATCTAAACTTACTAGCAGAGTGGCAAGACAGATGGCAAATGAAGTTTAATGTAAACAAATGTAAAGTTATTCACTTTGGAGACAAGAACACACGTTACGACTGCAAAATATTCGAAAACTCTCTAGCTAAAGTAAATGAAGTAAAGGATCCTGGAATTGTCATTAGCAACAATCTGAGGTACAGTATACAATGTCAAGCAAATTAAAAAAGGCAACCAAATATTGGGTTTCATAGCCAGGAACAGAGATTACAAGGCACCAGAAAAAATTCCACTATCATTCTCTGGGAAGACCACACCTTGAATATGCAGTCCAGTTTTGGTGGCCAAACTATAAAAAAAGACGAGGAAAAATTAGAGCAAGTACAAAGACGTGCGACAAAATTGAACCTATCCCTTAGAAATCTGGCATACGAAGAGAGGCTAAAACGAATGGATCTCTTCTCCCTTAAAAAACGTAGACTTCGCTGCGGGTTAATCGAAGTGTTCAAAATTCTGAACAAGTTCGATAAAGTTAATCACGAACATCTTTTCGAAGTACAATAAAATACAGTTACTAGGGCAAATGGAACAGAACTCAAAGCTAAAAGATGTAGTACGGACGTGGGAAAAAGTCCCCCTTTCCTATAATTGTGTGAGCACTGGAGTAAGTTACCGCCAGACGTAGTGAATGCTAAGACTATGAATACCTTCAAAAGTCGTTTAGAAAAATATTTTATGAATTCAGGTACTCTACGAAAAACGCTGGAAATAAACTGTATAAACGACAGCGGAAATGGGGACACTAGAGGACTAATGTGCAGCATCGGGGAGTCGGTGATAGCTTAAAAAAACTGTGTGGAATTACATTTTCGTGCTACTTTTTTTTCTTTTAACCAGACAACACAGTTGTGGGCCAATCAGGCCTCCTGTTATCTGTCTTTCTCATGTAAACGTAAACAACTCGAACATCACAGTCTTCTCTCTGATCACCACTATGGCTTCCGTAAGGCAAGATCCACTTATGATATTCTTTCATATCTCACCAATTTCTGGTCATCATCCCTGAAAGATTTTGGGGAGTCATGTGTAGTTGCCCTTGACATTTCTAAGGCTTTTGACAGGGTGTGGCATCGAGGTCTCATCTCTAAGCTCCCCAGTCTGGGCTTCCTTCCCTCACTCTGCTGCCTCATATCCAGCTTCATCTCCGGACGATCAATCTCTGTGGTTGTAGAAGGATCAGCCTCTCCTCTTTTCTCCATCAACAGCGGTGTCCCGCAAGGTTCTGTCCTGTCCCCTACACTTTTCCCCCTTTTTTCCAACGATGTCCTGACCTCCACAAATAATTCAATGCGTTCATACGCTGACGACTCAACACTGCATTCATCCACATCCTTCAGTTCTACTCCCTCTTCTCTCACTCGATCTGCATCTCGTCTTGATACAGCTTCCTCAATAAACTCAGACTTGGACAGGATATCTCAGTGGGGTAGATAAAATCTTAAGTTTAATGCCTCCAAGACCCAGTTTCTACCCATCTCTCTACAGAAAACTCCTCACAACTCTCGTCTTTCCTTTGACGGTTCCGAAATTCCACCTCTCGACTCAATGAACATACTGGTTATTACTGGAACATTCACTCTTTCTTGGAAACCGCACATTACAGAAATAGCTAAGTCTGCCTCTATGAAATTGGGTGTCCTGTTCAGATGTTGAAACCTCTTTTATAAACAGTTACTCCGTTTATACAAGGGACTGATTCGTCCTTACATGGAGTACTGCTCTCACATTTGGGGCGGTTCTAGTTCTGTCTACATCCTTGACAGAGTCGAGTCTAATGCTATCCGACTTATAAACAGTCCCAGGCTAACTTCCAAACTTGACCCCCTGGCCATACACTGCAATATTAGCTCACTTTCCCCTCTCCTTTAGGTATTACTTTGGTTTCTGACCCCCCAACATTAGCTAGAGCACACAATTCTCGGCACGCTGCTGCGTCACATGATTATTGTGTGGCCATCGGCAATACAAGGGTGGGCCGTTTTGAAACCTGCTTCTTTCCCAACACGTCGATGCTTCGAAACTCTACCTTCTCATGTTTTTCCCAATAACTATGACTTGCTACATTTCAAAAGACAGATCTTTCACTTCTTCCAAAATTCCTAAATGCTTACCATTGTCTTTTCTTTTTTCGTTTCATAATTCTCTCTATATTTCAATTACGGCCCGGCCTTGATGTGGAGTTTTGTCCGTGACTGGAGCCTTCAACCTATAAAAATACACTAAGCTTGCACAACATGTCCTAGATTGAATCAACAAACTGCAATCCTCCTCCCAGACAGTGTTAATAGCAATAAACAATAAAGTATTTGACAATGACTCCCGACACATCTTCACACACAAAATACTTGACATCAACCTCAACCATGACAATTGGTTGGCCAACTTCACAGCCAGCCGCCACGTCACTCACAAGGGCTTCACCTCTAAAACACTTATACTCTACAATGGAGTTCCCCAGGCTGCAGTTCTTTCTCCAACTCTTTTATATCTCATACTACAAGGTCTCCCGTTATTTCTGACAAACCTTATCATAAAGGTCCTTTCGTATACAGACGACTTCACAATCATAGCAGCATCCTGACACGAGAGTCGCAACATCAAACAAGTAACACTTCTAAACAATGGCTCAACTATAACAGAATGTCTATCTCCAAAGAAGTCTTCATCTATACTTTTAACCCCAGACCGACAAGATTTCAGGTGACATCCTCCAGTTACCTTGATTGGACGGTCTTTTCCACTAGACAAAACACTAACCACTCAAGGCGTCACATACAACACAACAGGGCGTTCATTCTTCACACCAAAGGCAACACAAAAACTAAAGGCCCTCAGAACACTAACTGGTACTAGATTTGGACAAGAAATTTGATTCCTCAACATCCTATACGAACAATTCATCAGCTCCACTTTAAACTATGCCTAACGTGCCTGGCCTTCCACCATCTCAAAAACAAATATAACAAAGCTCCGAACCACACAAAATAATGTACTCACAGCCATCACAACAAACACTCAACACCTTTACAGTGACACAAACACCCTATCAGTACCTTCCACCTAAGCATGCTCAGCACTCAGTTCTATGCAACAGCACAAGACCCCCTCCCACCCTAATTACTCTAATCACCATTAGCCAAGTACAAACAAAGAGCTTACCCGTCTCACACTTCATTAACCTCTACTTACAGATCCTTCCGCTCACAACAAATATGACCAAGCCTTCACACATACATACTGGAATGACCCGATGATCCTTAACCAACCGATCTCCCAACTCAGTCTCAAACACAAACCCATCAGACACTACACTCCCCAGACACTACACTCCCCAGACACTACACCCCCAAGACACTACACTCCCCAGACATATACACATCAAACTCTCCCGCTTTACGCTCTGTACATCACATCACTATAACATTACAAATACCGTTTCAACATATCCCATGATCCTTCATGTCCACGATGCGACTATCATAAAGAAGACACCGAGCACTTACTACTCAGTTGCAGGGCAATTTCTGCACACATACGCACACTTCTGAGTGCTGCAGGAGCCTCACAAGAATAAGAGGGACTCCTGCGGCAGGAAGGTAAGTTAAGGTATATATGTACGCCAGCATCGGAAACATTATAAATCGATAAACTCACATCAGTAACCACATTACCACTAATACTGCCTACAGGTGACCTGGGGAGCCTGTGTCCTGCCAGACACACGCCTTACCTGATGGTTACTCTCATGGTGGAGGCGGCGCCAGGTGAAGGGTTTGCGGTCAGTGTTGACGTCCGAGTTCGAGGCGCTGTAGGTAGGGTTGGTGTAGGTGAGGGCCCCTCCCTGAGGGCCCTCTACCATCTTGGTCTGCTTCTTGTACTTCCACCAAGCCACCACGGCCAGCATGGCCAGCACCCACATTACCAGGACCAGCGCCAGCACTGCCAGAAGGGGGATCAGGCCAGGGGGGTCGTCGTTTGAGGAACTCACTTCCCTTATGGACCCGTAGGGCCTCTGGTTGACGTAGTTCTCTGTCGTAGAGAACTGGGTCGTCCTGACTTTAAATATTGGACCTGCAAAGGAGAAGAAGAGTTTAACAATGGGTGTGACTTACAATGGGTTTATTTGAGGGGTCGGAAGTTATCTCTAATTACGAAAAAAAATCTATTTACATCCCTACTGTGGAAGACATCTTCATGTAGACATATTATCTCCACAGTCCAGTTATGAGACTGGGTTGTGGTTGCCCACTGCACCGTCTTTGCCACAAACATACCCAAGGATGGTATCAGATCAGAAACCCCCATCAGTTAAAACGTGACACCTTAGGAAGTGGAGTCTACATGTACCTTCCTGGAGCAACACGACATTCCTTCCCTGTCACCTCACTCTTCACATGTCTAATGGATGGGTAACCAACACTTACCATGGTCATTCATCACCAGTGCTCGCGTTCAAATGCCTCACTAGATCCAGTGAGAATCTGTCTCCTCAAGGACAAGCAGGTATTTTGGGTATTTTGTATCTGCCACAAAGACTGTTCTAAAGCGGACTAAAAACTCCGTGAGGAATGACCAGCTGAAGAAGAGATGGCAGCTGGTAAGCACAAACGCTCATCTACTTCCTTCATATCCGGAGACTCTTTCCAAGCTATAATGAATATTCTCTTTTGGCCAGTTTGTTTAATTTATCTTAGCGTTCCCAGTCAAACGTGACTAAAGGAAATTGTCATCTCTTCTAACAATCTCAGCTCCGGAACATTCAGCAAGACCATACACTCGAGAAAGATCATTCTAACCTCTTTACTGACTACCTTCCAGGATACCTGCCATGATGACCTTCGTCCTGAGATCAAAACTTTCTCAATAGACTGTCAGGGTAAAAAGAGATCGCCTGTTGTCAGATGTATACAGCATTGCCTGGGGATAGGTTGTCTTTACCCGTAGTCGACTGTATACAGAGGGACTTAGAGAACAGGTCTTCCTGACCTAAACCCCATTCAAATTCAGACTACAACATCTGCTGCTGATGAACGTTTGTGTGTTCAGATTAGCAGAGAATCTTCCAAACTTTACATAGACGCTAGTCAGCCAGCAGAGACGGACACTGGCGTGCACGGCCGTTTACAACGAGGAATCCAGGATAAAGACTCGATTATTCTTGGGTATCTTAATGAAATCAACTTCTTGAAATCAACTGGCAAACTATCACAGGCGTAGAGAGTGAATCAGCTATACACTTATCAACTTTGTCGAGGACAGTTTTCTCTGTCAAAACAGTCACCAAGCCGTCGTGGGAAGCCAATATACTTGAAGCAGTTCATGCACACCAGGAGTTCTTGGTAAGTAATACCCGCGTTGGAGGACATCTAGGTACTTGTGACCATAACATGGTTAGATTCGACGTAAATATCAAAACAATCTCACGTAAAACCAGTAATGATACCCCTGACTTTAAAAGTGCGGATTTAATGTGCTACGCGACGCAAAAAAGGGGTCTCACTCTTGGCGTCAGTTTATGCACCATCAAGTCACACTCATTCTCTTGCATGACAGAAACAATGAAACCAAGACTGAATGGTAATCCAGACATATCGCAGGAGGTATACGGCGCAGAAATAAACTATATGCTTAAGAAATCGGACAATGGCCCAGATGCAATATAACGCAATCAGACAAGTCAAAGCTCTTACCAGAAATGCCAATAAAAAAAGAATACAAAATGAGTGCTTCAGAAGATAGTAATAGTGATCCTAAAGATTTTATAGACGTGTCAATATATGAAACATATAAGGGGTGCGATAGGACCCTTAGTAAACGAGAATGGGGAACCCATTGTGGACAATAAGAACATAACATCAACTCTGAATAGTCAATTTTTTCAGTTCTGCTTTTACACGAGAAAGCAACGGCACGAAATTTGAGACAGTGATAAATAGCTTAAATAGCACTCACTTGATACAAGAATTTACCCTCACAGAGAAGGACTAACATAGAGAAGTTGAAGACTTATAAAAGCCCAGGTTCTGATCGTCTTTAACTGAAAACAAACAGTTAACTTATATTTTCAGTCAATTTCTCCAGGATGGATTAGTCCCGCTGGACGGGAGACTGGCAGACGTCATTCCTCTGTACAAAAGGGGAAGTCGCAAACTGCCCGGTAATTACCGTCCTCTTAGCCTTATATCAATCATATGTAAATTTCAGCAGTCGATTATAAGTGATACAACCGTAGCCTACCTGGAACACCACAGCCTGATCAATAATACACAGCTTGGTTGTAGAAGACGTAGATCATGCCTTACAAACCTCCTGGAATTTTATCATAAATTATTCAATACCCACGACAAGACAAAAGCAACAGATGATATATTTCTAAACTCCCAGAAAGCATTCGACAAACTCCCCCACGTTAAATTGAAGCATAAAGTCCGTGTCTTGGGAATTACTGGTTTAATAGGAAACTGGACAGAAGCCTGGTTACGTGATAGGAAGCAGAGAGTCGTATTGACTGGGGACTCATCACGGTGGTCACCCGTTACTAGTGAGGTCCCCCAGGGATGCGTACTGGGACCTATACTTCTCTCATTTATATTAACGATATTGACGTAGTGTTGACTAACCTAGTGTCCAAATTTGCAGATGACACAAAGACCGACATGCCTTATTAACTGAAGAAGAGAGGCTAAGACTACAAGAAGATCTAAATAAAAACGCTGAATGGTCTAGAAAATGTCAAATGTCATTTAGCGTCAATGATGTCAGCTGTTACAAGTAGAAAAGTTAAACTGATGAGCCACAAGATAAGGGATATCCTTAGTGTGAGGGATCTTGGGGTCACTGTCTCTAACAACTTCACATTCTCCCAGCATTGTTATGAAGCTGCCAAGAAAGCAAATAGGATGTTAGCATTTATAATCAGTAACTTTACGTAGAATAGCCAAGATGTGATATTGCCACTGTGCCCAAGTCGAGTTAGACCACACCTCGAATATGCAGTGCAGTTTTGGGCCTCACTAACTTAGCTAAGGACATTCTTAAATTGGAAGTAGTGCAGCGAGGAGCAACTAAATTGATTACCTCCTTGCACGACAAACCATATTAAGAGAGACTGCGAGAATTAAACTTGTTCTGCGTTAGCAAGAAGCGCCTTTGGGGAAATTAACAAAATATTTCAAAATACTTCAGGGAATCAACAAAGTTGATCGTGAACATTTCTTTGCAGTAGCGCCAGCAATACCGATGAAAGGTGATAGATTGGAAATTAAAGGTCACCGAGTTAATATGGAGAGCACGATCTTTTTTTTGCCAACGGCATTACTGATGCATGGAATAAGCTTCCAGAAAATGTTGCTCAGATCAACACCCTTAATGTCTTCAGAATCAGGCATGATCGTCACTTGTCACTCTCCAGTGTAGAACTATTCACTTAATCGGTCATCATAACGCAGTGGTACATCATGCTACCTTCTCAACCACTGATCTCTCCCTGGCCATGTTACTGTATCATACTAAATTGATTAACTCATGTCACCTGCTTTAAAAGAGTGATTGAGAATTAGTCTCATTCTTCAACATCAGGAATAATATAGGCATGATGAGTCGAGAGGCTGGAGCTCAAGTTTATCCTTACTATTGCCTTTACAAGAAAAAGTGAATGAATGTATGTCGTTGGTGATGGTATGCATGACACATGATCATTCCACCTTATGACTTTCCTATAAAGATTTCCTTCAGGCTTATCAATCCTGCAAGGTATTTCTTCTATCTGTTTTCCTGCCGGGGGAAAGAGCCTTTTGCTTTGCTATCCTTTTCTTCTGCTTCTTACATCCTTTTTCTTACGTTAAGGCCAGACCACCTTGGGTCTGTGTGGTCTGTGTATCTATGCAAGTTTTCTTTATCCGTGGTCTGCTGTATATAGTAGTGCCTTGGGGGGTTGCGACTATTACTAGTAAACCACATGGAAGTCCTGCTAAATAAAGATCACCAGCTTGAAGACCCAGACACCATAATCCCTCATTAGTTGAACGACTTAGCAAGCAAGGTCGTGTCAGAGGTATCTCACGACACACACACACACACACATATCATCATATACGAGTAGATGAGGAAGTCAAGTTTCTGGCCCAATAATTTTCATCTGTGACAGGGGTCCTTACTGATCATCTTAATTACAGAGTGATAACAAATAACTCAGCGAGATTCCTTAGTCAATGGACGATTACCACTACACCTAGACGTCTATAAGAAACTGTCCTGGAAACGTTGGTAGTTTCGTTTACTACCATGTTATTCCCTGTCTCTTCAGGGAAGGATAAGTGAATGAGAGAGGAGTCGGGGGAAAGCAGAAGACATTGCTGGTACCTCCCTCTCGTTCCACACTTTCCACCTTGTTTATGAGAACAGGAGTCACAACTTGAAAATCAGTGGGACAACCTGAGGTTTGAAGGAAAAGAATAAGACGTGAAGATCTCATGAGAACGATGGGATGACACAAGCTACAAGGAAACCTTGGAGACAGACGGCTCTTCAGGCAGAGAATAACAACTTCAGGACCGAGGAAATACTTCAGACAGAGAGAGAACAACTTCAGAACGGAGGAACAACTTTAAGATAACGTACAAAAGAACATCTTTAAACAGAGGAACACCTTAAGAACAAAGAAATAACTTAAGAAGGAACAACTTCAGATAGAAAGGAAGAACTTAAGAACAACTTCAAAAAGGGGAACAATGAACGAACGGAGGAAGAACCTGAAGAGATCAAGTAACATTTAGTGACCTGGAGGAACAACTTGAGGAACAAATAACCGAGAGAATCAACTTTATTGGTAAAAATTGGTGATGAAAAGAACGACTTCAAAGTGGAAAAAAAAGAACAACTTCAAAGTGGAAAAAAAAGAACGACTTCAAAGTGGAAAAAAAAGAACGACTTCAAAGTGGAAAAAAAAGAACGATTTCAAAGTGGAAAAAAAAAAACCCTTGAGTGGCAGACGAGGGATTACTAACGGTCTGAGCAGCTGCGGGAGTTGGGGATATCGGGGCAGGCGCAGCGTCGACCAGTCGGGTGGTAGAAGCAGAGGTGGGTGCAGCCACCGTTGCGGTCTGCGCACTGGTTCCATCCTTGCTGGGACGTCTTGGTCACCGCCTTGATCTCCATGATGCCCTGCAGGGGAGACACACGACTCAGGGAAGGTAACTGAAAATAAGGTCATGACTGGGGGACAAGTAGTCAGGACAGAGAGGGACATGCACTTGGACACGTCAGTGGGGCATGTACATGACGAGGAGAGATGGCGGAGGGGGACATTCAGTAGGACACAGGAGGGGGACATGCATTTAGATATGAGGGGAAAGGAGGATATGAATTAAGACATGCACAGAAGACAGTAAGGAACGTAGGCTGAGACTTGACCCGGCAACACACACACACACACACACACACACACACACACAGGTACCTCAGGTAACACGTGTCATGGCACACCAGGACGTGTGGAAAGCCACAACAAGACACGCGCAACAAGACACCACTGGAAACACGCAATCAGGTTGTCAGACAGGTCACTTGTGGACACAACTGATGGTCAGAAAATATACAAAATAAATTGTTCTATGATACAAAGAGCGTCAACGTGAGAATACAAACTCTGGCAATATGATGATTATAACGATGTCAATATAATTAACAAAAGGAATATTAACTAAAGAATTTTCTAATCAAGGTCATTAACTCACAATGACTACAAAACTAACTTCATCACACATATGTAACTCCACTGACATGTACTAAAGATCAATTTACGAACATGTATGGCAATCAAAGAAACTATTCCTCTCTGTCTGGTACATTCTGATCCTCCTTCACACTAGCGCTGTGATACACGAGGATCCACAAGGCGTCGTTATAATACAGGAGAGTGGTATAATAGGGTCTCCAGACTGGTGTTATAATACAGGAGGGTTAACAGATTGGTGCTACAAAACACGGGAAGTACAGACTGGTGTTATAATACAGGAGTTTATACCGACTGTACTTCCCAGTACAGAGCCAGTACTTCCCAGTACAGAGCCAGTACTTCCCAGTACAGAACCAGTACTTTCCAGTACAGAGCCAGTACTTCCCAGTACAGAGCCAGTACTTCCCAGTACAGAACCAGTACTTTCCAGTACAGAGCCAGTACTTCCCAGTACAGAGCCAGTACTTCCCAGTACAGAACCAGTACTTCCCAGTACAGAACCAGTACTTCCCAGTACAGAGCCAGTGCAGAGCCAGTACTTCCCAGTACGGAGCCAGTACAGAGCCAGTACTTGCCAGCAGGAGGGTCACTGTAGACCCCTGTGTTGTACAGGTCTCCATCTTACTTGTCAGACCTCACACTTCTGGCAGGCTGATGCTACACCAACTCACGGAGTGCAGGGGAGGTGGACACTAGGGGAACCAGGTAAACTAAGTGAAGTAGGAGGATTAGGTGAACTTGGAGGACTAGGTGAAGTAGGAGGATTAGGTGAACTTGGAGAACTAGGTGAACTGGGAGAACTCAGTGAACTTGGAGAACTAGGAGAACTAGGAAGACTTGGTGATCTTGGAGGATTACGTGAACTAGGAGGGCTATATAAACTTGGACTAGGTGAACTTGGTGGACTAGGTGAACTTGGAGGATCTGGGAAAATAGAAGGGCTATGTAAATCTGGAGCAGGTGAACTAGGAGGACTAGGTGAACCAGGAGACCTGAAGTAAGTGAACTAGGAGGACTAATTGAACGAGGAGGGATAGTTGAACAAGAACTAAGTAAACTAGGAGTAGGTAAACTACGACAAGGTGAACTAACTGGAGTAAGTGAACTGAAACAGATGTCTCCATATATCCCCCCAACCCCCCACCTCCCTCCCTCCCCACCCTTATCCCCACAAGTGACCTTTATCTCCTCCACCGTATCTCTTTATCTCAACCCCTGTGGCTCCATCTGCATTAGAGATCAAATCACCCCCTCCTCCCCACTCCATAATCTATCTATCTATCTATCCATAGCCTCGCTTCGATCTTCCATAATTCTTCTCCTCACACACACACACACACACACACACACACACTTCCTGCTGCTACTGCTCACACCTTTCGTGTGTCTTCGTCTCCTCACCTCGACGTCTCTCCTGATGACTCTCCTGTTGTTGCCAGAGGTCTTGTCTGCTCGCTCGATGTTCATCTTGTCCCAGTCCGTCCAGTAGATGTGGTTCCCCAGCTGCCAACCGAATGGAAATCATTATAGTTGATGAAGACTCGAAACGTCACACGATTCCCAACACTGAATATCCTGTATCCTTCAGGTGATGGGTGGAATATTCCGTATATTTCAAAGGGGGGGACGGGGGGGGGGTAAAGCTGGTCTAATGGATCTTTGGGATTATGGTATCTTTATGAGAGAGAGAGAGAGAGAGAGAGAGAGAGAGAGAGAGAGAGAGAGAGAGAGAGAGAGAGAGAGATTTACTGACGGCTAAGTCTAACTCCCGCCAGGCACCAGCAGTTGTGACTGCTTCACACGGTACAGCAGTAGTCCTCATCGGCTCCTGTGGTACGTCAGGAGATGCACCGTCACTCATGGTACATCAACAATTCGCATTTCCTCGTACTGTACCCTATTATTAACCTCGACTTCCTGCATATATATATATATATATATATATATATATATATATATATATATATATATATATATATATATATGGATCATAGGGTGGGGGAGGGGGCGAAAATCCTGGGAGCCTTGAAGAATGTGTGGAAGTCGAGAACATTATCTCGGAAAGCAAAAATAGGTATGTTTGAAGGAACAGTGGTTCCAACAATGTTGTATGGTTGCGAGGCGTGGGCTATGGATAGAGTTGTGCGCAGGAGGACGGATGTGCTGGAAATGAGATGTTTGAGGACAATGTGTGGTGCGAGATGGTTTGATCGCGTAAGTAACGTAAGGGTAAGAGAGATCTGTGGAAATAAAAAGAGCGTGGTTGAGAGAGCAGAAGAAGGTGTTTTGAAATGGTTTGGGCACATGGAGAGAATGAGTGAGGAAAGATTGACCAAGAGGATATATGTGTCGGAGGTGGAGGGAACGAGGAGAAGTGGGAGACCAAATTGGAGGTGGAAAGATGGAGTGAAAAAGATTTTGTGTGATCGGGGCCTGAACATGCAGGAGGGTGAAAGGAGGGCAAGGAATAGAGTGAATTGGATCGATGTGGTATACCGGGGTTGACGTGCTGTCAGTGGATTGAATCAGGGCATGTGAAGCGTCTGGGGTAAACCATGGAAAGCTGAGTAGGTATGTATATTTGCGTGTGTGGACGTATGTATATACATGTGTATGGGGGTGGGTTGGGCCATTTCTTTCGTCTGTTTCCTTGCGCTACCTCGCAAACGCGGGAGACAGCGGCAAAAAAAAAAAAAAAAATTATATATATATATATATATATATATATATATATATATATTGGAAAGGATCACAATTTTGCGCGTGATCAAGATATTCCTATGAGTCCAAGGGGAAAATGAAAGCTTCGTCTCTTCGATGTATATCAACTGACTGTTATATTTCTCTCTTGTGTCTACCCTGATGATATTATTATTACACGAAAGTGCACTTGGGAACTTTTCGTGTTTCATTTTCCCCGTAGACTCATAGGAATATATACATATATATATATATATATATATATATATATATATATATATATATATATATATATATATATATATATATATATATATATATAGTGCAAAATAGCGCTAGAGGGACATGTACGATTACCATGACAGTATGGTGACGTTGGGACTAGCCATGATGTATGGTCAGTAGTAGGCAGGGCTACCTTTCACACATGTACGAGTGCCTAGGATGTATATGACGTTTATACAAGTAGTTAAGACTACTTCTGAAGTATACAGTACAAGTAGCTAAGACTACTTCTGAAGTATACCGTACAAGTAGCTAAGACTACTTCTGAAGTATACAGTACAAGTAGCTAAGACTACTTCTGAAGTATACAGTACAAGTAGCTAAGACTACTTCTGAAGTATACAGTACAAGTAGCTAAGACTACTTCTGAAGTATACAGTACAAGTAGCTAAGACTACTTCTGAAGTATACAGTACAAGTAGCTAAGACTACTTCTGAAGTATACAGTACAAGTAGCTAAGACTACTTCTGAAGTATACAAGTAGCTAAGACTACTTCTGAAGTATACAGTACAAGTAGCTAAGACTACTTCTGAAGTATACAGTACAAGTAGCTAAGGCTACTTCTGAAGTATACCGTACCTCAGGTTACCCCTGCGGTATTCATAACCCCGGTCTACCTCTGACGTATACATTACCTAAGGCTACCTACAAGGAATACACTATCTAAGTTTACTTCCGAAGTATACAGTACCTCGACTACCCTCGACGTATACAGTATCTAGGGGTACCTTAAACATACATTATCTAAGGTTACCTCTACCGCATACAGTAACTAGGGCTACCCCCGACGTATACAGTAACTTAGGTCTACCTCAGACGTATACAGTAATTTAGGTCTACCTCAGACGTATGCAGTCCCTAGGTCTACCTCTGACCTATGAAGTACCTAAGACGTATGCAGTACCTAGGGCCACCTCTGACGTGTACAGTACCTTGGGTCACTTCTGACGTATACAGTACCTAGGGCCACCTCTGACGTATGCGGTACCAAGGGCCACCTCTGGCCTATGAAGTACCTAAGGCCACTTCTGACGTATGCAGTAACTAGGTCTACCTCGGACGTATGCAGTACCAATGTCTACCTCGGACGTATGCAGTACCAAGGTCTACCTCGGACGTATGCAGTACCAAGGTCTACCTCGGACGTATGCAGTACCGAGGTCTACCTCGGACGTATGCAGTACCAAGGTCTACCTCGGACGTATGCAGTACCAAGGTCTACCTCGGACGTATGCAGTACCAAGGTCTACCTCGGACGGCACCTCTGGCGTATGAAGTACCTAGAGTCACCTCTAACGTATGCAGTGGCTAGGGCCATCTCTGGCGTATGCAGTATCTAAGCCCGCCTCTGATGTATGCAGTAACTAGGGCCACCTCTGACGTATGCAGTAGCTAGGGCCACCTCTGACGTATACAGTACCTAGGGCTACCTCTGTCCTACGAAGCTACCTTTTGGCTGCGCTGCGCAGCAGTTTATTTATTAGACCATTAGATCAGGTAACGTCCTCTCCCTCCTCCTCCTCCTCCTTGTGCCATCACTCACCAGCGTCAGGCCGAAGGGATGAGGCACCTCCTGCACCAACACCACACGATTCTGACCATCCAGGTCGGAAGAGCCGATGGTGTCACCCCGCGCGTCGTTCCAGAAGATGCGTCGCATCTCGTAGTCGATGGTGAGTCCGTTGGGCCAACCGACGTCCACGTTCAGCAGCACTGTGCGCTCTGAGCCGTCCAGGTAAGACCTCTCAATCTTGGAGACGTTGCCCCAGTCCGTCCAGAACAGGAGGCTGGAAGGAGCGTCAGAGTCTTATGGTATGTGAAGCCACTTTCTCAGATAACATTTTCTTAGTTTATCTTTTTTTGTTTGTTTTAGCTTAAATAAAAGTAATCAATGCAATTAACTGATTAATTATCTAGTGCCTTTTCCTATTTCATACCCAATTCACAACACCATTTAAAGTCTGATCTCTACTGGATTACTATAACGTGAGTCACATATCTACGTATCCCTGATACTGTTCATACGCCAGTAACTTTTCTCATGTAGCTGATAACTTCCACCTTCTAGATATGACCTCATTCACAAAGCATGCTATACACGGACGGATGATCATCGTTGTATAACAACGATCATTCCTACGTACGTATGGCTATCCCATGAAATGAATATCTCAACACACAAGAGAGTATTTTATGCCACCTATGAACATCCTATGATGCTATAGCCATTACTTCATAGTAATCATTAAAGCAGCAGTGACCAACAGTGATAGCAGTGAGGAGCCCTTTGTGGCCACGGTCACTGTACACAACCATACAGAGATTAAACATATCTCCATAACAATTATATCTCCTAGGGTACAACGGCTTATCCTACATCACAGTAGCCAACGGTGGATAGCAAAACTCCTCCTTTCACAGCAAAAACCACGGCAGCAAGACAAGAACCACAGCTACACAGCACTGGCAAGCTCTACATAGTAATGACAACCCCTCTGAAGGAACCATCATTCTTCGAGAGCAAAAACCAACACGACCTCGACACATCAACGGCTACTCTACACATACCCGTAGCCACCCATACATACCACCAACGCCTCTCATGCCGCACCGAACACCTCACCCACCCAGCAACACCCTCGACTCATCGACGACCTCTCCTGCCTCGGTCTTACCCTTCGCTCGGGAAGACCACGATGGCCCGAGGTTCTATCAGCCCGGTGTCGATGATGACCTTCTGACACGTGCCGTCGATCCAGGCCACCTCCACCACCTTGTGACCCGAGTCCGTCCAGTAGATGTTGTTAGCCAACCAGTCCACAGCCAGGCCGTCAGGGTTGGTGTAGCCCGGAGACAGGACAGTCATCGGTGATGACAGGTTATTCAGCGGCACCACTCTGCAGGCGGGTAATAACAAGGAGGTTATACTGCGTGAGTTCAGTTCGGTGCAGTTCAGGGTATGACTCGGTGTAGGTTATCCTGAGGGAGGGAAGTATTCGTAATCATCTAACAACAACATCATGTTAAAGTAAACAGAAGGAATCTGGATCAAAACTGAAGGCTGTGATGATCAATATCTAGACAACTCAAACATCATTTTTGCTGTAGGGTTCGATGGCGGACCTGGATTACTACTTGCGTGTCGGGCATGGGGGTCCCTCTCTCACCGGGAGAATCCTGAACTTAATCGCTAAGAAATAAAAGATCTGTGCATTATGAGGGACTTACTGGTAGCCACCGCAGGGACAAGACAGTGACATTATGGATCCCACACGATAAGTTATCCTCAAAAATGAACAGATGAATATAAGACGAACTTGGTAGCTAATAATATCTGCTTTTTTGTGGTGAAACTTTCTCTATCAAGTTTCTAATTAAGTTCTCGTTCAGGCAGGTATGGAGTATCATAGCGTCCACTTCCTAACATACGGTATCGAGGCCCCTTATGTTTGTGCGTTCGTCTGTCGTACCATCGCTGACATTTCCCATTGAAGTCTGGAACACGTCCAGCGGAACTTACTGTGTGAGAGGACTGACGCCCGTCTTCCTAATCCAGGTTTCCTTACTACAGAAGTAATAGTATCTTCAAGGTGGCGCACCAGATCTTATTACTCAGTAAGAGAGAGCATATTACGTGAAGAAGAGCTTTGTATTCCTGATTATGACGATGTAAGCCAAGTGGATCTGTTCAGACACAATGTATGATAATGTATCATACGTGTAGACTTACCATCATCATCATCATTATAATATCTTGTGGATACGTTGTTGTCATCATCATCAATGATAACGTATCCTAAATACAACGTTACCATTACTATCATCCGTTACCTCGTCGTATTTCTCATCGTAACGTCTACTATCCACTGGTCATCGTTCGAATCCTCAATCAAAGAAGTCATCATCATTCGGGGGACATAGCAGTGAAGAAGGCCCGGCCGCCCCCACGTAGCTACCTGTGGCTCTCTCACCTGATGGCCTCCAGGTCGATGTCGGTGTAGAAGAGGAGGCCCTTCTCCTTGTGGAAGTCCACGCCGATGGGGTGGCTCGTGGCGGGCACGCCCAGAGGCACGTCCCACAAGGGCTCCGTGTCCAGCGAGATGCGACCCAACATGCCCTTGGCTGCGAAGATCAGGTAACTCTCCGGTTCCTCATTGCACCGCCGGTTGTCGTCCTTGGGAGAGGATATATACACAGCGGTGAGAGAGAGAGAGAGAGAGAGAGAGAGAGAGAGAGAGAGAGAGAGAGAGAGAGAGAGAGAGAGAGAGAGAGAGAGAGAGGAGGTAATATGCTAACAAGCGACAATCAAACAAGTGATGAATAAGAGAACATCATGAACTATGTGGCGAGGGAGAGTATAAGATGAAGAACCATGTGATGGAAAATAGGATATAGTTTATGAACGGAAAACAGCAGAACATGAACCATGTGATGGAGAAGAAAACATGAGATACGTGATAAAATGAACATGAGCCATGTGATGGAGAAAAGAATAACATGATGGAGAACATGAGGTGTGTGTGTGTGTGTGTGTGTGTGTGTGTGTGTGTGTGTTTACCTTCTTCATGGTGAGGCCAGTCGGACAGGCACAGGAGAACCCCACGGGGTTACGGAGACATAGGTGGGAGCAGCCGCCGTTGTTGTCCCCACAGGCGTTCTCCACCACTGGCGGACCCTGCGGAGGAAGGAGGAGAGGAACCTGGTACTATACCACAACAAGGATCGTCTGAAACCACACAGAAGACATAGCCTCCACCACAGTAGAGACGTCCAAGGGATATAGTAGGGTAAGGACGAGGTGAGTATGTATGTAAATCTTGAGGAAAGATTACTGTAACTACCAGTCGATAATCTTGATTCATCTGGTGGATGAAAGACAAGGCACCTTGAAGGGTCGCCTCTTATAAGGCCCTGTAGTGCTGACGGCACATTACACGCGGGAGGTACTAGACGCACAGACCATATCAAAGAACAGATTCAACATTGATAATACAAATATTAATGATAATAATAATAATAATAATAATAATAATAATAATAATAATAATAATGATAATAATAATAATAAGAATAAGAAGAAGAACAAGGCTCACAACAACAATAATAACAGTAAAAATGCTCACAGCAGTGAAAGATATAACTAATCCATCAGTTACATAATTTGTATTGTCTTTCTGTCGACATGCAAACCTGATTCAGCTGTCGACGTCCGACAGAAGCCTGACTGTGACTCACCAGCTGACAGATAAAGGGAGGTGGGTTATGTGGCTGACTTCTGTATGAACGATAAGAGCTGTCTCATTACCCAGCCCACGAGGCATTACTCATTCATCACATAATGAATGAAAAGGTTTACTGACTCACCACCTAACAGAAAACGGGGAAAAAGGGGAAAAAAAAAAGAATTATTAAGCAACAGAAAACGAGACACACGAGGGGTTACTACGACGGCAGAGTCGACGCAGGGAGGAGAGGAACTCACCGGGAGTGCCTTGATATCCATCAGTCCAGCCAGACCTTCCCTCATGGTGGAGACGGGGCGGCCGAAGTCCTTTACAGTCCTGTTCAGGGACTTGGTCTGCCAGTCAGTCCAGTACACCCACTTGCCCAAGATGGTGATACCGTAGGGGTGGGGCAGGTCTGCCGGGAAATGGGGTTAGGGGGTCGCCATTAGTCAGTAATCACGAGGGAATCTACACTAAGTACAGAGACCTAACTGCAGAGAGACCTTAGTTTAGGGCGGGACCTACAAGCGGGGGACAGACACTAGCTCGGGAAAGGGAGCTCTCCGGTTGGAAGAGGGAGCCTTAACGTGGGTCAGGGCTAACAGTTTCACGAAGGTGGGAGAGTCTAGGGAAAGACTCCGTGGTTTAGGGAAGAGTGTAAGTATAAGGTGGAGTCTCAGCTGGGGGGATGAACGACTCTTGACACAGGACGCAAATGCGAATCATAAATTCATCTGTGAGTATCAGACCCACACCGTATCTAAATCGTTCAGTCCCTTACATACCCTACCAAGAGCTCACATTCTCTCTCTCTCTCTCTCTCTCTCTCTCTCTCTCTCTCTCTCTCTCTCTCTCTCTCTCTCACTCTTTCTCTCTCTACACACACACACACACACACATACACACACACACACACACACACTCACACACACACATACAACAAGACCATGAGAAAATAATGACTGTCTAAAAGGAATCTTTACTAAGATCCGACTGAGATAATGTCAATCACTGCACCCTTGGCGACAGCAGGTCACACGTGTAACAGCCAGATCAAGTTCCTTAATACTTACTCTCTCAGTATGTATTGGTAGTTGTGTTCGTCTGTGTCACTCTTTGTGGGCATCTAAGCTTGTTTTTCTATGTGTGTGTGTGTGTGTGTGTGTGTGTGTGTGTGTGTGTGTGTGTGTGTGTGTGTGTGTGTGTGTGTGTGTGTGTATCACATAATGACCTCTAATAATAAGGATTCGAATCCCGTACCATTTGTGTTGGATCTGGATACGTAAAAAATAGGCCATGCGTTTCCAGCTCCCACACAAATGGTACGGGGTTCGAATACTTGCTGGTGGTGTAAGTCATTACGAGTTGTATGACAGTGCCCATTCATTCACGACCCGTCCCACTTACCTGTGACTACCGTCCGTCTGTTCTTCCCGTCCAGTCCGATGGCCTGGATAACATTGGTCTTTGCGTCGGTCCAGTACAGTTCCTGCTCCTCCCAGTCCACCGAGAGCCCGTTTGGCCAAGCGATGCTGGTGTTGACCAGCACGTCCCTGAGGCCAGCCACCATGAGAGGGAAGAAGGAATTACGCATTGCACTAGACACAGTACAGGCTGGGGGAGATCAATGGATGTCAAGTAGATTCTTAGCGTAATATTAAGTCACCTCGACCACTGCCTTGAGATTATGTTGACCGATGCTCTAGTGGGAGGTCAACTGGACTTATATCCTTCACTGGGATGTATTTGGGAAAGTCTTGGGTGTAAAGTCAGGGGTTGGTGAGAGGACAAGAGCTAAGGAAGGAGCAGCACTACTCCTGAAGCAGGAGTTGTGGGAGTATGTGATATACCAACCATCTGATAGCTCTGTGCACTGATGTGAATTGTGAGCACGTTGTCAGATGCTAATCAGAAAAAAAATCTCATCCATGTACACCGTGAACACTAACTAGAATTAACTACGGGAAATTAATAAATCTCTTGGTTTAAGATGCGAATCTAAGTTTAAATCTGCTCCATGCTAAGCAAATCTCTGTTCATAAGGATTACTTTAATGTTGCCTTACTTTGAGATGCGACTCAAATTTCCACTCTGCCTTCAGAGAGCGAACTGAACTCTTAGTTAAGAAAATTTCTTGCCTTCAGAAGATAAAATCAGAAGTCTAAGATCCACCTTAATAACAGGATAAACAATAGTCAAGTGATTGAACCTTAACGATGTCTGTCATCCTCCGCCTCACCTGCTGTGGCCGTCCATGTCGGAGACCTCAATCCTCGGGTTCTCACTGTCCCAGTCCGTCCAGAACAGCCTCCCGCTCGGGTAGTGGGTGGCGATCGCTCTCGGTCGGTCCAGGTTAGTGAAGAGCACCCGCCGGTTCTTGCCGTCCAGTTCACTCACCTCCACCGACTGCCGCTTCAGATCCGTCCAGTACATCTGGCGGTGGTTTGTGGTACAGGTTATTGGCTGTATGTGGCCAGGTCAACGGCACTGTGTGGACAAGTTATTGGTTGTCTGTGGCGAGGCCAATAGGTCTGCGTGGACGAGTTACTGCTTATGTGTGGCTAAATTATGTAGGCTGTGTGTGTGTGTGACCAAGTTATCAGCTGAGTGTGGGCAGAGTGGTTGATTGGAGATCTTGTTTTGTGAGTGATGAGATCGTGATGAGTGAAAAGGAGGTGAGAGACGCTAGATATGTAAGGTGAGAACGGCTGTGGCAGCTGGTGAATGAAGAGGACGTCCCAGGGTAGATGAAGGGAGAGATCCTCGCTAGGGAGAGATATGCTAGTTACGTGGGGGATGGTGGCAGAGGTTCAAGGTGGTGAGGGCTGTCGACAGTGTGAGGGGGAACGTTGGTGTTATACATGGAGGGGAAACTTTACAGATAAAACGGATGAGAGAACAGGTATGTGGCGAAATGACTGGAAAGCAGAGAGTAGGATATGGGGAAATATGGCAGTGTTTAGCATTCTGTGGAAACTATCACTTATACCACACGTTGGGGGGAGAGAGTGCGGGGAGGGGAGGAGCACTTTACATAGTAAGGAGAACACATCTGCTACTTTGAGGACAAACATCTCTATTACAGACAACAATTCTATCCTAATATGAGAAGGTAAAGTCTCGAGTAGAACAAAGGGTAAACATAAGAGGTGTGGAGGGAAAATCTTCTGTTCCAGTCAGAAGACAGTGTATTTGTTAAGGGATATACATTACAGTGTAACATGGATACAACTGATTCTTTACTATTGAAAGCAGTTGGTATAGTAAACATAAAAGAAGACAAATATTTGCCAGAAGGCAATATGTATACACACACACATACACACACACACACACACACACATATATATATATATATATATATATATATATATATATATATATATATATATATATATATATATATATATATATAAGGCATCGTGAGGAGAAAACTATTCACCATTGGAAGAGGTCAAGTATTCGAGATATGACGGTGGGCAGTTCTTTTTTTGAAAGTATTCTCCACATTTCAAATCGACAGTGAACTCTACCATCTCTGCTAACGTCATCAGTTATAAGTAACATTACTCAAGACTCTGGAAGTGTGGGACACAGTACCTTCCTGCCGGTGGTGTCGATCGTGAGGCCTTCCACTGTGCCGATGGCTGAGGACACCAGCCGCGTCATCTTGCGTCCGTCAGGTGAAGCTCTGAAGATCACAGCCGCGGCGCTGTCTGGCAAGAATATGTCCCCTGCAGGAGTGGGAGAACGTTAGCTTCGGCTCTCGGCTGTTGCTGGCAACTACGAGTCTAGCTTGAAACAACTGTTGTTAAGTATTTCTGAGGAGAGATGTGTTGTTAAATTGCTGGGCCACACGTGTGTATACAACTAACAGTGGCGTTCTGCACGTGAGCACAGTTTACTGTGGCGTTCCTCACGTGTTCATACCTGTGGAGCGTCGCTACGTGTTTACAGCTAACTGTGAGGCCTGAGGGTTTGCATCCGCGATGTCTGGGGTCCTGGCGGCTGCTGTAAGCCAAGTGTGGGGACCTGAGCATAATCAACATTACCTGTGTTGATGTGGGTGTTGTTAAATCATCAGATTTTTGATAAACAAAAACATGTTTACATCTGCAGATGTGTGAAGGAAGGAGACTAAGGCCTCCCTCTCTCCGCTGCCACGCTGGAGATGTTGTGAAGGTCTTCATCCAAGGGTTACACAAATCATCGCCAACTTTTTCTATTGCCTCTTAACCGTTCAACATTCTGTATTTTGCCAGTTTGAGGAAAACACAGGCATAGAAAAAGGAATGAATAAAAACTATAACATGAGAAATAAACACTTAGATTTACATATATTCATCTCACAATCATTTATATATGTTTTGCTTTATGATCTCTTACCTGCCCAGCAGAGGTATGATAACCAATGCTTTTTTCTACCTTTCAATTCTACAGTGCTATAATACACGCGAGGCGACTCGAAATTAATAATTAGACAGGACGGTCCGTGGATGCGTCGCACTCAGCAACGCTAACCGATACACTACGAAAGTTCACTGTACAATATTCAATTGTCGATCATTTGTAGGTTCGATCTAATGGCAACCAACAGCAGAAGGTTATCAAACCAGACTTGGCACCGTGAGTGAAACCCAACATAGTTCTTTAAATACCTGTTCCTCTGTCGACCATATGGCTGTTACTGGGTTTAATGGCTCTTGACATCTAGTTGTCATTAACCCGGAAACACCTACGATACTTCAGACTATACAACGTAACAAGTTCGCTTCTGTGTCGTCCATATGGCTCTTAGATTCCCTGGGTCTCCACCTGGTGCGGGTCTGTCTTCGTGACAGCTCGGCCTCACAGGATGATGTCTCCACTACAGGCACTGTTTGCTATGCTAGGTTCCCAGCCTGCACGGGCCTCTTATGTTACATTGACTGATCAAGGAGTTTTTTTTCGCATGGGCCACAGAGCTCCAAGATCAATCTTTTTAGGTGACTGGCTAGGCTAAACTTAAGGAAATACCCTCAGGAGAGCACGCAGATATGTGTACTGTTTGGTTTTCATTAAATGCTAGCAACAGCTAAGGCCATCATGCCAGAATGCGTACTCAAGATCAGACATATAAATCATAAGGAAGTCACGTATTGTTGATATATATATAAGCGCTAGGCTTACCATCTGCTACACTTATTGTGGCCGTCAACGTAAAGTTATAACCACAAATCGAAGAATAAACTTGACCATCTTCTTCAGGTATTCCGAGTAATCATAAAATCATAGACGTTATTACTGCTAAAACGGCCCTTGGCTATAGATGACGTGATCACTATCCTTTCAAACTATATACCAAGATATTTATGAAATGCATTCCAAACAGCCGTTGCGCTGGTATTATTGGCCTTTCAAATGGTCGCATCTCTCAGAATCTTACTTTTACTTTTAAAATAGATCATAAAATGATATGCAGTTATCATAAATGTTCCGCTGGTGCTCTTGAATCTGATGGTAACTCACAAGCGTAACGAAAAATAAATGTTATTACCACAGAACTGGATTCCTCACGCACGTTACTGTCAACCTCGGAGTCAGTGGTACCCAGACTCAGGGTAGCGACCCAAAATAAGGGAGAAATGATTTTTTTTTGTCAAAATTTCAGAAATATTAGTTATGTTGACAATGAAACTGGGGTATTATGAGAATATAAAAGTCACGCAAATTTTGCAACATTTTTATGATAAATTGCGCTTTTCATTTTGCCTGATTAAATAGTTTCTTCAATACTTTCGGCTTTAGTTATTCATTTCAATGCGAATGAAACTAATGAATATTATAAACAAAATCATAAACAATTAAAACTCCATACATTAACCCATTGGGTCACCAGGCTTGGGAAACATTCTTTAGGGTCAGGATCAGAAATGTTTGAGAAACACTGGTTTAATTCTTTCAATTTTTTTCATATATACATCTGAACTAAGTATCAGTGAGGTTATGAATTACACATTAAATAAAAATAACGGTTAGAAGATAAACAATTCAAGCATTTTTAAGAATGTTCATGGGAAAAATGGAACTATGTATTATAATCATTGGTTCTTACGTATGAAAAGTAAACTTTCAATAGATTATTTTAAAATCAATTGCTCCGGCCGACACTAGCTTGGGTTACAGAGCTTGAGTAACCTTGGTACGTAAGTAGGTAGCTGATCCACAGTAAAATCTATTCTGATTTTTCAATCTGAACAGCTTTTAAAAGGCGAGTAAAATACCTCAGTTTACGATACTATCTAATCATGTATGGAAAGAAGAAAACCATCACGCATAAAAGAAGAAAACGAAGACAGACTATTCTATCAAGTAGAGATTTCTCAACAGGGAGGAGACCAGAAGGCTTTCGTGCCTTCCTTCCCTCCTGCCTGCCTGCCTGCCCTCGTATGGGACAGGTGCTCTTACCAGAGACTGGGTCGACGTCCAAGGCCACTACGTGTTGGAGACCATGGAGAGGCAAGACGACGTCCGCCAGGTACGTCGTGTCCAGCGACATCTGCAGGATGTCCTTACGTCGAGCATACATCAGGGACCTCGCGGGCGTCGAGTGGCACGTGTGTTTATCAGCCTGAAATAAAGTCATGCAATCATTATGACTTTGGAAGGATGGGAGAAGACTATCTTTTATTTACATCAATGTCATGAGGGACAACGTTGGGAATGTCTTTTGTTTTGACCAAACCTGCTGCGTTACAGAAGCGAATGTTACGAGAGACAACGTTACGAAAGTCTTTTGTTTTGACCAATGCTGCTGTGTTGAAGGGGCAGATGTTATGAGGGACAACAGCAAGACTGCCTTTTGTTTCAATGTTTATAAAGACAGTTTTCATAAAGATTTTAAAGTTGATCTTTTTTTATTTGTTTTAAAGTTATTCTTGCATGACACCGAGGTTCACAGCATGAATGATCTTCCAGACTCCTGCTTAACAACTGTCCATCAGTCCGTTCCTCCTGGGCTCCGACTGAACAAGGCTGCCAGTGAGCAAGGACGCCTCTTGGTGAATGATTACTCTAAATCGCTTACGTTGGCGAATATAACCTTCAGTATCAATACTCGAAAGAATATCACTACGAAAGATATTACTCTGAACTTTAGTATTCGACGAATACTACCTAATGAGCGACACTTCATTGAACAATCACCCAGAATATTGCTTGATGTTCATGTGTGAAATATCAATTCTAAAGATATCTCGAGGAATATTTCTTAAAAGAACCCCAGGGAGAGAGTACCACCCACCCGTCGTGGGGTCATGACCAAGTACGTAGGTAAATGTATGCACCGTCCACTTCTTACCATCCTAACCCATACTGGAGGTTGACCAAGATCATCGTCTCTGAAGTGCTAAACGTTGAGAAGCAACACCCCACACTTACATACTGTCATGAAAATCCTTGGAACTTGTATTGATGGACACCTCAAAAGTAACCCACCCCACTTTATTTTCCTCTACCGCCGATCATTAATTTCGTTTCAATAAACACACTGTACTGTGCGTTCAACTCACAAGTAACTGGATCTTTATGAAATCAGCTCCCCTGTCAACGTGTTCCGCTGAGGCAAATAATACATTAGAGGGTATGGCATGCCACAACCAGGCTTCCCCACACTATACAGGACAGAAGAGGACCAGTACAATGT
The DNA here is from genome assembly GCF_036320965.1 of Panulirus ornatus. Lineage (NCBI taxonomy): Eukaryota > Metazoa > Arthropoda > Malacostraca > Decapoda > Palinuridae > Panulirus > Panulirus ornatus. The sequence continues at coordinate 28,520,050 of NC_092233.1, read as the reverse complement.
TCCAGTCTCCAGGTTCCTCTCGTTTATCAGCAGCTTATCGTTCATATGAGGAAATACAGTCATCATTATCATGGTTTACCTTGAGCGTGATGCCAGTCGGGCAGGCGCAGCTGTAAGCCTTTGGTGCTGGGCTCAGGAGACACAGGTGCGAGCAGCCGCCGTTGGCAATGGTGCAGGCGGTCCCGAAGATGGAGTGGTTGCGCTGGAACACCCGCACGTCCATCAGCCCCTTCATATCCTTGCTGTGGGAGACACCACCCTCGTCAATCCCTTGCTGTGGGAGATACCATCCTATCAACTCATTGCTGTGGGAGGCAATACCCTGTTAAACCCTTGCAAAGGGGAGAGGAGATATCACTCCGTCAATCCTTGCCTCCGGGGAGGACCACCCCCGTCAATCCCTTGTTGTGGGAGACCCCACCCTGTCAACCTTTTGTTGCTGAAGATTCCCCCTATCAACCCCTGCCTGTGACGTACGCCACCTTGTCAACCTGGGACATGGCAGGGAGCAACCCGCTGATGCTTGATGTGGTGGGTAACCACCCACTCAACCCCTCTGTTGTGATAAGATACAACCCAAGTCAACCCCTCTTGCTGTGGCAGAGGATGATGGGAGGTCGAGGTGGGGGATGTTGGAGGGCCAAGATGGGGGTAAAGGGGGGGGGAGGGGGGATGTGAAGAGTAGGGAGGGAGGGTGCTAGAGGAGGGGAGAAGGGAGGGATGTATAATGTAGGAGGGACAGGAGGAGGTTGGTGGAGGGAAAGTGGAGGGTGAAGGCATCAGGTCGTCAGCAGGAGGGACAGGTAGGTCAACACTCACACAACAGTCCGCCGGTTTCCTCCGGTCAGCTTGTTGGCCATATGGATGCTC
>NC_092233.1:28484180-28514180 GCF_036320965.1 Panulirus ornatus | reverse complement strand
ATATATATATTTATATATATATATATATATATATATATATATATATATATATATATATATATATATATATATATATATGAAAGAATACTTCTCACGTATTCCCTGCGTGTCGTAGAAGGCGACTAAAAGGGAAGGGAGGGGGGGGGGGGGCTGGAAATCCTCCCCTCTCGTTTTTTTTTTAATTTTCCAAAAGAAGGAACAGGGAAGGGGGCCAGGTGAGGGTATTCCCTAAAAGGCCCAGTCCTCTGTTCTTAACGCTACCTCGCTATCGCGGCAAATGGCGAATGGTATAAAAATATATATATATATATATATATATATATATATATATATATATATATATATATATATATATATATATATATATATATATGATGGAAAGAATATATAAATTTAAACATAAAGCAACTTTGTTTAAGTTTCCCCACACATTTGTGTTTCTCTTTTTCATTTATTTACGATGTCAGAATCATCCTCAGAGTACAGGTCATTCTCACTCATATCTGCAAGCATTAGCCAGGTTAACCAGTCATTCATTGTTCAAACACAATTGGCAATACAGCCAACACAGTGGACTCTACATGTGCAAAGATGTGAGGCTCGTCATTGTAACTGACACAGACCAACAAATGGTAACGTCATCCACTTTATGACGGTCGTCCATCCCTCGCTGTGAAGTGTGGACGACACACTCACTGCTGGTCTAGGATCTACTATCGCCAAATAGTTAGATTAGCCAAGTGGCCGCATGACAAGTGTCCTTGTACGTTTGTTGGAATTCGACAGCGTCATAAGGTCGGGATCCAAACGCTCGAGAAGCCTTAACTTGGTACCATCTAGTACTTGAGGATCGCGATATAATCTTCAAACTGTTCCTTCCTTTTCATGAGACATTTTACCATCAACTACAAATGATGTACCCAGCTGTGTTATGACCTCCCGAAATTCCTGGGTTCAAATCTAATCTACTTCAGGTTTTGTTTCAGCACTTGACTTAAAACCATCATTTGGCGACAGTCCTACGGTACTCCAGGACCAGCTATGTCCACACCTGATGTTGATGGATGGAGAACATTCTAATTATACAAGATTACGATAAAGAATTGGTGGTTGGTTGTCACATAATGGTAATTACTGATATGACGTGTTTAAGATAGCTAAATCGCCTTCACTCTTCTTCCTAGACGAAGGTAATCCACATCTCGACAAAGAATTTTCTTATATATATATATATATATATATATATATATATATATATATATATATATATATATATATGGAAAAAGGTGAGAACAATGGAAGTAAGGGGAGTGGGGGAGGAATGGGATGTATTTAGGGAATCAGTGATGGATTGCGCAAAAGATGCTTGTGGCATGAGAAGAGTGGGAGGTGGGTTGATTAGAAAGGGTAGTGAGTGGTGGGATGAAGAAGTAAGAGTATTAGTGAAAGAGAAGAGAGAGGCATTTGGACGATTTTTGCAGGGAAAAAATGAAATTGAGTGGGAGACGTATAAAAGAAAGAGACAGGAGGTCAAGAGAAAGGTGCAAGAGGTGAAAAAAAGGGCAAATGAGAGTTGGGGTGAGAGAGTATCATTAAATTTTAGGGAGAATAAAAAGATGTTCTGGAAGGAGGTAAATAAAGTGCGTAAGACAAGGGAGCAAATGGGAACTTCAGTGAAGGGCGCAAATGGGAGGTGATAACAAGTAGTGGTGATGTGAGAAGGAGATGGAGTGAGTATTTTGAAGGTTTGTTGAATGTGTTTGATGATAGAGTGGCAGATATAGGGTGTTTTGGTTGAGGTGGTGTGCAAAGTGCGAGGGTTAGGGAAAATGAGTTGGTAAACAGAGAAGAGGTAGTAAAAGCTTTGCGGAAGATGAAAGCCGGCAAGGCAGCAGGTTTGGATGGTATTGCAGTGGAATTTATTAAAAAAGGGGGTGACTGTACTGTTGACTGGTTGGTAAGGTTATTTAATGTATGTATGACTCATGGCTGAGGTGCCTGAGGATTGGCGGAATGCGTGCATAGTGCCATTGTACAAAGGCAAAGGGGATAAGAGTGAGTGCTCAAATTACAGAGGTATAAGTTTGTTGAGTATTCCTGGCAAATTATATGGGAGGGTATTGATTGAGAGGGTGAAGGCATGTACAGAGCATCAGATTGGGGAAGAGCAGTGTGGTTTCAGAAGTGGTAGAGGATGTGTGGATCAGGTGTTTGCTTTGAAGAATGTATGTGAGAAATACTTAGAAAAGCAAATGGATTTGTATGTAGCATTTATGGATCTGGAGAAGGCATATGATAGAGTTGATAGAGATGCTCTGTGGAAGGTATTAAGAATATATGGTGTGGGAGGCAAGTTGTTAGAAGCAGTGAAAAGTTTTTATCGAGGATGTAAGGCATGTGTACGTGTAGGAAGAGAGGAAAGTGATTGGTTCTCAGTGAATATAGGTTTGCGGCAGGGGCTGTGATGTCTCCATGGTTGTTTAATTTGTTTATGGATGGGGTTGTTAGGGAGGTGAATGCAAGAGTTTTGGAAAGAGGGGCAAGTATGAAGTCTGTTGGGGATGAGAGAGCTTGGGAAGTGAGTCAGTTGTTGTTCGCTGATGATACAGCGCTGGTGGCTGATTCATGTGAGAAACTGCAGAAGCTGGTGACTGAGTTTGGTAAAGTGTGTGAAAGAAGAAAGTTAAGAGTAAATGTGAATAAGAGCAAGGTTATTAGGTACAGTAGGGTTGAGGGTCAATTCAATTGGGAGGTGAGTTTGAATGGAGAAAAACTGGAGGAAGTGAAGTGTTTTAGATATCTGGGAGTGGATCTGGCAGCGGATGGAACCATGGAAGCGGAAGTGGATCATAGGGTGGGGGAGGGGGCGAAAATTCTGGGAGCCTTGAAGAATGTGTGGAAGTCGAGAACATTATCTCGGAAAGCAAAAATGGGTATGTTTGAAGGAATAGTGGTTCCAACAATGTTGTATGGTTGCGAGGCGTGGACTATGGATAGAGTTGTGCGCAGGAGGATGGATGTGCTGGAAATGAGATGTTTGAGGACAATGTGTGGTGTGAGGTGGTTTGATCGAGTAAGTAACGTAAGGGTAAGAGAGATGTGTGGAAATAAAAAGAGCGTGGTTGAGAGAGCAGAAGAGGGTGTTTTGAAATGGTTTGGTCACATGGAGAGAATGAGTGAGGAAAGATTGACCAAGAGGATATATGTGTCGGAGGTGGAGGGAACGAGGAGAAGAGGGAGACCAAATTGGAGGTGGAAAGATGGAGTGAAAAAGATTTTGTGTGATCGGGGCCTGAACATGCAGGAGGGTGAAAGGAGGGCAAAGAATAGAGTAAATTGGAGCGATGTGGTATACCGGGGTTGACGTGCTGTCAGTGGATTGAATCAAGGCATGTGTATGGGGGTGGGTTGGGCCATTTCTTTCGTCTGTTTCCTTGCGCTACGTCGCAAACGCGGGAGACAGCGACAAAGAAAAAAAAAAAAAAAAATATATATATATATATATATATATATATATATATATATATATATATATATATATATATATATATATATATATATATGTGACTTTCGGAGACGCTATGTCATTAAAAATCACATATACAAGCCAAGATTCGACTCCGGAAAAAGTTATTTTCGATAAATTTTCTTTCAACTCACCAACTTATGCATTCAGTTGGTTGCATTATTAGTATGGCATCTGTTACTCTGTATGCTTCTTACGGTATCATACATGATCACCAATGGACATATGACTGAGAATAAAATTTTTGTTTTTCGAAAATTTCACAAATTGGCTTCTATCATGATTTTCTCTGACGAAGGACAAACTTATTCATGGACAATATTCAGAATGCACGAGTCTAGAGCCCAAAGAAAAATAGAATATTAATATCCTATATATCTATTTAACAAGTCATTACTTACTTACACCTCCCTATTATTCTAAATGTCAATAAACACTACTCTGCTCTCAGTGTTCTGTGTATTGTAGTTCCTTAACAATTTCTGGCTGCACACAATGCTCTCTCTCTCTCTCTCTCTCTCTCTCCCAACAGCCAGTAAAGTTCAACACTGCTTTACAGGCGATTAATCAACCGTGTGGTTGACGACCCCCCTTGACCTAGCCTGTTGTTCCGTTCCCCCCGTGAGGGAGGGCTGGCGCTACATGCTTACCCTGGGGATCGACGACGATGTCCCTGGGTTTGTCCAGTTGCTGCCAGATGAGGAGGGAGCGCATCGTCCCGTCCAGGTGGGATACTTCGATGCGTTTGGTGCCGGCGTCAGCCCAGTACAGCTTCTTGTTCACCCAGTCGACGGCCACGCCCGCTGGCTGATCTGTTGGAAGTCATTAACCGTAGTGTGTTAGTAGTAGTGATTTGGTGGTGGTTCGTACACACGGAGTAACCTACGGTGGTCGCTGGCGAACCATGAACGAAGATAAGGTCATTGATCCTGACCCAGGAGGAGGATGTATACAAACATTCATAAATTGCCTCAATATATTTCATTGCTTACTGAATTTTATCACTTATAAAAGTTCAAAGGAATGAATATCTGAGACACAAGGAACGAATATCTGAGACACAAGGAATGAATATCTGAGACACAAGGAATGAATATCTGAGACACAAGGAATGAATATCTGAGACACAAGGAATGAATATCTGAGACACAAGGAATGAATATCTGAGACACAAGGAATGAATATCTGAGACACAAGGAATGAATATCTGAGACACAAGGAATCAATGTCTGAGCCTCTACGCGTCGTACAACGTTAACCATCATCTCTGCAACGGTTGTGAGGGATCAGACCCAGTTCATACATCACCTCAGAACTAAACGTAGAGAGCGCACGTCAAGCTTGAAGTCTTGTGTACAGACACTACCAGAACCTGGCACCTCATAACAAGGTTTGGCTTTAGTGACAAAATGCATCAATGAGACAAATGTTGTATCATTATATCACAAAATCAAAGAGGGATTCTTTCTTTTTTACTACAACTGAACTAGCAATCAGGCACATATACCACAGACACAGGTGTACATTACACGTCAAGTACCGTCTCTGGCAGCCTTACCTAGGTTATGTCTGACCACCATCATCTGCTCTGTCCCGTTCAGATGCGCCCGGCTGATGGTCTTCGTCTCGATATCCGTCCAGAAGACCATATCATCGTCGGTGTAGAAGTCGAGCGCTACAGCCGAGACCACGCCGTCGACGGGCAAAACCGTGTCCATCCTGGACTGGTCTGTGGCCTCCATGTCGTCGTCAGAGCTGCCCTCTAACGTGCCGTCCAGGAAGATCATCCTCAGGGTGTTCCTCTGGGCGAAGACTAGAGTGCGGTCCGGCCGATCGCTGCACGTCCTGTGGGCGAGAACAGGTCACAGGCTCGTCATCTAGGCGCACCCGCCACCTCTCCTGATCATCTAGGCGCACCTACCACCTCTCCTGATCATCTAGGCGTACCCACCACCTCTCCTGATCATCTAGGCGCACCCACCACCTCTCCTGATCATCTAGGCGTACCCACCACCTCTCCTGATCAAAAATTAGTTTTCTTTGAAGTATCACAGGAAATCATGATGGCTCGTTCAACTGCTACGATTTTCTAAAAAAAAAAGAAAAAAAATCATACACTTCGAAGATTGTCTTAAAGTAAGTATCAATCGATCATTAGTCATTTCATACTATATTCTATACTGACCATAAGAATCAAAACTTTTTGACAAAATATATAAATATAAATAAATAAATTTCCAGCCCCCCGCTCCCTCCCCTTTTAGTCGCCTTCTACGACACGCAGGGAATACGTGGGAAGTATTCTTAATCCCCTATCCCCAGGGATAATATATATATATATATATATATATATATATATATATATATATATATATATATATATATATATATATATATATATATAAATATATATATCGTTCCTCTCTCTGGAAGTTTTTAACGTTATTAATCAGAACTGGGACGAAAAAGTACCGTCTGATGTAGTATATTTAGACTTCCAAAAAGCTTTCGATAAAGTACCTCACAAGAAACTTTTACACAAACTCAAAACACACGGGATCGGTGAAGAACTCTGTACATGGATCAGAGACTGGCTTACTGGAAGAAAGCAGTGTGTAGTAACAAACGGCGAAGCCTCAGATTGACTAGACGTAACGAGTGGTGTACCACAGGGCTCGGTCCTAGGCCCAATTCTTTTCATGATATGCATTAGTGACCTAGAACTCGGTCTCATATCTAATATCTCCAAATCTGCTGATGATATTAAATTAGGAGGTAGAGCTGTAAACAGGCGGGACTGCGAAATGATTCAGAGAGATCTAAACTTACGAGCAGAGTGGTCAGACAGATGACAAATGAAGTTTAATGTAAACAAATGTAAAGTTATGCACTTTGGAGAAAAGAATATACGTTTCGACTACAAGCTATTCGGAAACTCTCAAACTAAAGTAAATGAAGAAAAGGACCCTGGAATTGTCATTAGCAACAATCTGAAGTACACTATACAGTGTTAAGCAGCAAGGAAAAAAGGGCAACCAAATGTAACTTAGGTTTCATAGCCAGGAATATTCTCACACTTTAAGATTCTCTCGTAAGACCATATCTTGAATATTCACTCCAGTTTTGGTCCTCAAACTATCAAAAAAGATGAGGAAAAGAATTAAAACAAGTACAAAAACGCGAGACAAAATTGATCCCATGGGTCCCTTAGAAATCTGGTATGAGGCTAAAAAACTTTTTGATCTCTTCTCCCTTAAAAACGTAGACTTCGCATCGACTTCATCTAAGTGTTCAAAGTTCTGAACATGTTCAATAACGTAAATCACGACCATTTTTTCGAAATACAAGAACATACGGTTATCAGGACAAACTGAATAAAACTCAAGACTAAAAGATGTAGTACGAACGTGGGAAAAAGCTTTTTCTATTGTTGTGTTGAGCACTGGAATAAGTTACTACCTTCAGACGAAGTGAATGCTAAGACTATAAATATCTTCAAAAGTCGTTTTGACAAATATCTTCTAAATTCAGGTATACTTTAAGGAAAACGCCAGAAATAAACTATAAACGAGTGCAGTAACGGGGACACTAGAAGGCTAATGTGCTGCATCGGGAAGTCGGTGATAGCTTAAAAAACTGCAGAGCGGAATTACATTTCCTTGTCAAGTTAAACTCCTTTTTTTCCACCAAACAACCCAGTCGTGGGCCAATCAGGCTTCCTGTTGTCTGTCTTTCTCATGCAAACTAATAGAAACAAAAAAGCTTTGTAAAGCTACACTTGAATAAATAATTTCAGCTCATAACGCCAGATTAAGAGGCATGCATGGAGACAGTGAATAAATATGACAATCCTCATATGATGCGAGTTAGGCGTTTTGTCTGTACCCAGGCGGAGGACCGACTACATCAAGAGGGTGGCCAGGTACAACGAACAGTTTCTGTGATTTTGAAATCATATTTCTCAAAGTCAATGAGTCAGGGTTACAGTCTAATGAGTCAGGGTTACAGTCTAATGAGTCAGGGTTGCTCTCTGAGCTCATTATATCTACCATGAGACTGACCTCTCATCCTCAAGGAGGAGCAGACCGTGGGGGCAGTAGCACGAGTAGGTGTAGCGACCAGTGAGACATAGGTGAGAGCAGCCGCCGTTGTTGAGGCTACATCCACGTCGCTCGCTGGCCTTGGGTCGTGGCTGACGCTCAGCATGCACGCTGCAGGAGGTGCAAGTGAGGGTCACTATATAGCTGTGCATACAGGACTAAGACTCGTTCTGTTGGTCATACAGCAGGTATGTATGGATGTATGAGAACTCTCACGCATTAGCGCTTGGAAATTCATAATCTCATGTACACTTGTGTGTGTGTGTGTGTGTGTGTGTGTGTGTGTGTGTGTGTGATGTACACATATATACACACAAGTTCACAACAAACTATTTGCCTATCATGCATTTAAGATAAATCACTGAATATACCTGGCATGTATACGTAACGCTAATGCGAAGCTTCTAAACTGAAATTTGGGCTTGAGTCTCTATACATTCCTTTGCGACGAAGTTTGAAGGATTTTCCAGATGTCTTCCTCCATTACTCATCATTCAATGAAACACTCTGCAGAAGAATATGGTTCGAGAATATTTTCCTTTTTACACATGTAAGAATTCAGAAGAACCTTGTTTACCTGGAGGCACAATCGGGACCCGCTTGTGGACGTAAACATAGAGAAACCTAGTTGAAGCATTATGGGTCTGCAGATACGTACACTCCTGAACGAGACATCATCATAAACTTAGTAGAACATCCGGGAGGTTTGGTATAGGTTCACCTGTGTATGGAATCATGTGGACATAAGTTGACCCATATGTCGATCAGTGGTCACGGCTGGCTATAATGGGGGGAGGGGGGGGTCACACTACGGGGATATGGCTACTTATGTGTACATAAAAAAGGAATAAATTCACCCACCTGCGGATGTCTAGGGGGAAGGCAAGCCTGGAGTGGATGGAAGTCTGGCCTTTGCCAGTGCGCTTGTTGGCCGTCTGGATGGAGCGAGTGCGCCAGTCAGTCCAATACAGGTAATCCTCGAACACCGTGATGGCGTACGGGTGGGGCAGGTCCTCCAGGATCTGAAGAAGTTAATGTCTGATGATGGTGTAGGAACCACGGTGTGTGTGTGTGTGTGTGTGTGTGTGTGTGTGTGTGTGTGTTCCTTTTGTGCTCGTTGTGTGGGTTTTTGTGCCAGTTGTGTGTATGTGTGAGGTACAATGACGTTAGTACCGCGTAAACTGTCTTGTTTTACGTAGAGAGGAAGAGGTTTTAGTCAACTGCCAGAGTGTTATTTGTTACAATGTACGGTGGAAGAGGGCGACTAGTTAGGAGTCGGATAGCGGTAATGTGTGAAACATGACTAAATCTGTATCAACATGCTGGGGAAGACTGTCAACTCCTGCATAAAGAGACAGAGAACTGATAAAAGGCAAGTGATAAGAAGATCAAATGAAGATCCAATGTCTAGCTGTAGGATGAAAATAAATAACTGCATTTCTCCACATTATTCAATTCTGCACCTTCTTCTCTCACTCGATCTGCATATCGTCTCGACACAACTTCCTCATTACACTCAGACTTGTACAGAATATCTCAAGTAAGATAGACGAACTCTCGTTAAGTACAATGCCTCCAAGACCCAGTTTTTACCCATCTCTCTATCGAAAACTCTCATCTTTCTTTCTCCTGTGACGGTTCTGTAATTCCACCTCTTGACTTAATGAACATGCTTGATATTAATCTAACATCCGCTCTATCTTCTAACCCTTATAAAGTGTCCCAGGCTAACTTCTAAACTTAACCCCCATGCACAACCCCGCAATGTTGGTTCACTTTCCCTACTTTATAGGTATTACTTTGGTTTTTGCTCCCGAAAGCTGGCTGCTTGTGTGCCCACACCACTAGTTAGACCACGCAATACTAAGCAAGCTACTGCGTCACATGATTACTGTGAGGCCGCTGACAGCTCAAGAGTGGGCCATTTTGATAACTGTTTGTTTCCCTACACCTCGAAGCTCTGGAACGCCAATGTCTTTCCCAACAACTATAATCTGAAACATTTTGAAAGACAGTTTTTTCACTCCCTCCAAAATTCGTAAATACTTTCTCTTGTCTCTTCTTTTTCCCCTTCATTAATCTCTTTCTATTTCAATTAAGGCCCGACCTCGATGTGGACTTTTGTCCATGACTGGAGACAAAAAAGAGAGAAATGATCGATTATGAAATCAACAGTCTTAATCAATGTTCTTTGGTGCGATTATTGTAAATCGTATGATGTGACTTATATAAATTTATATCTTATTTGAACTCGGTTTAAAATTCGTAATCTAAAAAAAGAAAACGGAAACCAAACAAGGAAAGCTGCTTAGACCCACATATAAACTACTTTTCTCTGCACGGGAAATAGATACAGAGACCCACAGATCCCTGGGTCGAGGGACTCACTGTTCTCCTGTTGGTGCCGTCGATCTGCGCCGCCTCGATGACTTGATGCTTGGCGTCCACCCAGTACAGCGTCTCGGTCGGGTAGTCTATGGTGATGCCGTTGGGCCAATGCAGCCCTTCCCCGATGATGACCTGACGCTGTGAGCCATCCAGGTAGGCTCGCTCGATCCTCGCATTCGACCCTGAAGGAGAGAAGAGAGAGGCTCATGCTTCAGGATGTTAGTAGCCAAATCTCGTCGTAGGTACTCGTAAGTAGGTAGGTGGTTGGGTAGGTAGTGTGTGTCAGTATGTGGGTGCTCACCCCAGTCGGTCCAGATGATGAGGTCTCTCGCTGGGTGAAGGATGAGCGCCCGTGGCTTCTGCAGGTTAGTCCACACCAGCGGCCGCCGACACGACCTGTCAACACAGATCCTTTTAGTTCCTTTCCTGTTCCCTTAGGCAAACCCTCATGGCACATACATGTCCACCCATCATCATATTAATCACTCTCATTGATCTATCATGTATATATATATATATATATATATATATATATATATATATATATATATATATATATATATATATATATACCTAACTTTTTATGCAAACAACCATCCATGAGTTTATCTACGCGAGTATTTCTATTCTTTATATTTCTACAGAAGAAACAACTAAGGCAATTGCCCGTGTCGGCTACAAAATCCTTGCTCTAGCACTGTACATAATGTACACATTGTTCTCTCGCTGGCAAGCGTGAATGTTACACACGTTTCCTAATAACTATGGTGGCTTACCTTTACAGTAAACGCCATCGAAATATGAAACAAACTACACCAAAGCTTGCCTACATCCTTATGAGACAGGGTAAGACATATGTAAACCTTTCCTTTGAAAAGCTGACATTTGGAAGGAAAAGCACAAACAGGGAGGGAGGGTCACACACACACACACACACACACACACACACTATAAGAGACATGATGCATTAATTCAAGAGGATTCGACAGTTCCTAGTTACATACAGGAATTGCAGGGTGATGTGAGGTACAGGGTGGCACTTGTGAGGTACAGGGTGGCACTAGGGTGATGTGGGGTACAGGGTGGCACTAGGGTGATGTAAGGTACAGGGTGGCACTTGTGAGGTACAGGGTGGCACTAGGGTGATGTGGGGTACAGGGTGGCACTTGTGAGGTACAGGGTGTCACTAGGGTGATGTAAGGTACAGGGTGGCACTTGTGAGGTACAGGGTGGCACTAGGGTGATGTGGGGTACAGGGTGGCACTTGTGAGGTACAGGGTGTCACTAGGGTGATGTAAGGTACAGGGTGGCACTTGTGAGGTACAGGGTGGCACTAGGGTGATGTGGGGTACAGGGTGGCACTTGTGAGGTACAGGGTGGCACTAGGGTGATGTGGGGTACAGGGTGGCACTTGTGAGGTACAGGGTGGCACTAGGGTGATGTGGGGTACAGGGTGGCACTAGGGTGATGTGAGGTACAGGGTGGCACTTGTGAGGTACAGAGTGGCACTAGGGTGATGTGAGGTACAGGGTGGCACTAGGGTGATGTGCGGTACAGGGTGGCACTTGTGAGGTACAGGGTGGCACTAGGGTGATATGGGGTACAAGGTGGCACTTGTGGGGTACATGGTGGCACTAGGGTGATGTTTGGTACAGGGTGGCACTAGAGTGATGTGAGGTACAGAGTGGCACTAGGGTGATGTGGGGTACAGGGTGGCACTAGGGTGATGTGGGGTACAGGGTGGCACTAGGGAGATGTGGGGTACAGGGTGGCATTACGGTGATGTGAGATACAGGGTGGCACTAGGGTGATGTGAGGTACAAGGTGGCACTACGGTGATGTTTGTGACAGGGTGGCACTATGGTGATGTGAGGTACAAGGTGGCACTAGAATGATGTGGAGTACAGGGTGGCACCAGGGTGATGTGAGGTACAGAGTGATGGGGGTGGAGTACTTCCACCAGCGACCTGACAACAGGGGAGTGACCGTAAGTAAACAGAGAGACTGAAGGTAAGGAACTCGTGTTCCTGAGGCTGACCCGTCCAGTGAGGCGACTTCAATCCTCCTGCTGTCCGCGTCCATCCAGTACACGTGATCGTTGACCCAGTCCACAGCGATCCCGCTCGGGTTGGACAGTCCCCACCGCACGATGGCTGCAAGGGAAAGGGGCGGTGAGAGTAGGCAGTACGGGAGAGGAAGGTGAAAGCCGACTGGAGGGGAGAGGAGGGCGAGAGCTGGCTGGGGGGAGATGAGGATGAGAGTTGGCTGGGGACAGAGGAGGGCGAGAGCTGGCTGGAGGGGAGAGCAGGGGGAGAGCCGGCTAGAGAGGAGGGTGAGAGCTGGCTGGAGGGGAGAGCAGGGGGAGAGCCGGCTAGAGAGGAGGGTGAGAGCTGGCTGGAGTGTTAAGGTTGTCGCCTCTGCTACGCCGTGCAGCCTGACACTCGCCAGTGTTGGGGAGGTAATGGTGTGTGGTGGATGCGAATGAATTATGTGTACATAATCACAGATAGTAATGCAGGGAGAAATACACGCACACACACACACACACACACACACACACACACACACACACACACATATATATATATATATATATATATATATATATATATATATATATATACGCACATATACATACATATACATATCAACATATACATACATACAACAGACATATACATATATAATATGTACATATTCATACTTGCTTGCCTTCATCCATTCTTGGCGCAACCCCGCCCCAAAGGAAACAGCATCGCTACCCCTCGCTTCAGCGAGGTAGCGCCAGGAAAACTGACAAAAAGGCCACATTCGTTCACATTCGGTCTCTAGCTGTCATGTGTAATGCACCGAAACCACAGCTCCCTATCCACATCCAGGCCACACAGACCTTTCCATGGTTTACCCCAGACGTTTCACATGCCCTGGTTCAATCCACTGATAACACGTCGACCCTGGTATTCCACATCGTTCCAATTCGCTCTATTTCTTGCACAACTCTCACCCTCCTGTATGTTCAGGCCCCGATCGCTCAAAAACTTTCTCATTCCATCCTTTCACCTTCATTTGGTCTCCCGCTTCTCCTTCATAGAACATACAAAGCTCCAGCAGCCAGGATCGAACCCGGGACCCCTGTGCAACAGGCGGGAGTGCTACAGCTAGGCTATGGGCCTGGCTAATAGGAAATAACTATTCGAATACTATGTACTCGAATACCCTTCGTCTCACGTTAGAGAGCACTTTGTTCGTATTCATATACCTCCGCGTTGTACAGTTAGGTTCGGTAAAACGCTATCTGCTGGCAATGTGAGCCTGTTGGAAAATGACCGGTGTAGACCCCGTTGCTCACCAGCGTAAGAGGAAGGGTATTCGAGTACACAGTATTCGAATAGTTATTTCCTATTAGCCAGGCCCATAGCCTAGCGGTAGGACTCCCGCCTGTTGCAAAGGGGTCCCGGGTTCGATCCTGGCTGTTGGAGGTTTGTATGTTCTATGAAGGTGCGCGTTCCTATGCACTTTGTTCGTATATATATATATATATATATATATATATATATATATATATATATATATATATATATATATATGCACGTATGTGTATGGTACTATACATACTCTGATGTCCTTTTAAGATTCTCACAGGAAAAGTCAGACTTGATATCATATGATAATATTCACAGGGTCAGGGCTGTGTCGTAAGTTGCATTAACCTACTTTTAGAATAATTTTATGAATTCATTCTGTCTCTCAAGCTATGGGTCAAATTTTGATCATACTATGCAGGATATGGTCGTGAGATGACTTCAGATGCCATTCAGATAAACCCAAAGTTGTTGCAGCTACTGTATTATCTGAATACAGGAATAACATGACTGGCTACAGCAAGATGTTAGAATTCTTAAATCAGTTATATTCTGTACTGGATATTGTAACTCTATGATGTAAAGCAAGTTAAGCATCAAAAGACTTTCGTATTCCTGAGGAAAAATGTGAAATATCTGTATATGTTCGGGAGCTACAGAGACAGAACGGTTCAGCATTTACCCGTATTCTCCCTATCTTTTAGAAATATAAAGTTATCATCTTGTTTCCTGCATAACACTGACACCACAACAGGTTTATGAGGGTCAATGAGCAGTTTGGTCAGTATTCTTTGTGGTAGGTTTCCTGGTTCAGCCCTTCAAGACGTCTGTGACCCTCCTCCATAACCCATTGAAGCATTCAAATATCGTCACTTCTCGCCTTCCCTGACCAGTCACTCTCTCCCTTCGGCAACTAACCACACTGCCCCTCTGACACCTCTTTTCTCCTGAGTTTAAATGACCCCCTGCCTTCCTCACTGTACTCCCTTTCTGACCTTCCTTCTCTGATAAACCTGACCTCTGACCTGTCTTGCCAGTGCCGTTGAGGTAAGCCCTCATGATGGCGTCCAGGGTGACTTCCGTCCAAAAGACGAGCTTGCGGTAGTAGTGGTAGTCGACGGAGATGGCGTTCTGCAGCCCCTCGCCGATGCTGGAGTATTCGAGCGTGTCGATGGTTATCTGTGGGGAGAAGAGGCTGGAGAACTGGGCAAAGGGGAGTTGTTATAGTGTGGCTGATCTGCAGGAGAGTGGGAGAGACGTATGGCTGGTCAGTGGGGAGTAAACACTTGGTCGTTGATATAAAGTGGAGAGGGGGAGGATTGGTGACTATATACATAGTGTATGGCTGTACAGGGAGTCATTACGGTGTGCTGGGATGGCTGATACTACTGTGCTGCGAAGGTACAGAAGGTTAGACTGGTACAGACGTTAGTCTGAGAACTGGGAGAGAGACGTCTCATCTACGGGGAATAAGCAAGGTGGTACTGAAGTGCGAGGAAGGAATGGTTCACGGGGAGGGTCTTCCGGTAGTGCATGGCGCAAGTGAATGACAGCAAGTGGGAGCGAGTGTGTGGGTGCAGGTATGGAGGTATTGTAGCGGGAGTGTAAGGGTGTATAACACTGGAGTGTGAGTTGAGGGTAATATGTAGGGGAGTGTAAGGGTGGTGTGTGGGGGAAGAGTAAGGGTGAAGTGTGAGGGAAATGTAAGGGTGGAGTGTGGGGGAAGTGTAAGGGTGGAGTGTGGGGGAAGTGTAAGGGTGGAGTGTGGGGGAAGTGTAAGAGTGGAGTGTGGGGGAAGTGTAAGAGTGGAGTGTGGGGGAAGTGTAAGGGTGGAGTGTGGGGGAAATGTAAGGGTGGAGTGTGGGGGAAATGTAAGAATGGAGTGTGGGGGAATTGTATGGGTGAGGTGTGGGGGAAGTGTAAGAGTGGAGTGTGGAGGAAGTGTAAGAGTGGAGTGTGGAGGAAGTGTAAGGGTGAAGTGTGGGGGAAGTGTAGGGGTGGAGTGTAGGGGAAGTGTAAGGGTGAATGTGGGGGAAGTGTAAGGGTGAGGTGTGGGGGAAGTGTAAGGGTGAAGTGTGTGGGAAGTGTAAGGGTGGAGTATGGGAAAGGGTGGAAGGGTGGAGTATGGTAAGTGTAAGGGCAGCCATTACTAATAATTTACAGACGAGGTAGTTTTAGACAGACAACCAATCTCTCCACATATACTTGTTGAAGAGTAATGATTTTCAAGGATACTGGACTGGCATGGAAGATTGGTCAAGCTTCCCGTAACTTTCATTATAATGGCTGAGGTGAGAAGCATTCTTGAGGTCCTACACTGACAGTCCAAGAGAATGAGTGGGGTCAAAATGTACATCGAGAATGTGTTGTTAGAGAGGAGATTATACTCCTCTTTACATGAATGACCAGTTGTATCGTTCCCCGACGTGGAACTTTACATGCCTGTCTCGATCCAGATAAACAGGTCAGAGGAGCTGGGGGTAACTGTCAGGATACAGCGCCGCTAACTTCACTAACTAAAGCTGTGAGGAATGTTCAACATGCAAAGGGGGAAGCATGACGGGACACAGAGGACACCTTGAGGTACCCCCATGGCTGACACTAGAATAATCCGAGATACCGTAAGTGCACGGCAGAGGTGAGGTTTCTCGTATATGGTGTGAAGATGACTACTTGACTGTGTGTTGTCGGGAGTCGTCGTGTCTCCTCTGGCTCAGCGACCTATTGTGTCCTCACCTGACGGATGTCAATCCTGTTGGCGAAGATGAGAGTGGCGAGCTGACCCTTCGCCTTGCAGGTGAGGTAATCGTTCCTGAGAGAGTAGCCGTCAACGCAGTCGCACTTGAAGCCACCGACGGTGTTCTCGCACAGCTGGGAGCACGGCTGGAACACCGTACACTCATCCACGTCCATACACCTGCCGGGAGAAGCCGCAGCTTAACAAGGATGTCGGGTATATACCCAAAAGGTATGTGGTTCACATTATTTACTTGTATTCTGAGGGAAACTCACTAAATGACGTGTGTGTGTGTGTGTGTGTGTGTGTGTGTGTGTGTGTGTGTGTGTGTGTGTGTGTGTATGTGTGTGTGTGTGTGTGTGGAAAGTGAACAGGTATATTCCATAAGAACTGTGACCAACTAGAGGCACAGAACACCTCTAGTCAAACTTGGTGAGCATAATCTGTTCCTCTCTCTCTCTCTCTCTCTCTCTCTCTCTCTCTCTCTCTCTCTCTCTCTCTCTCTCTCTCTCTCCACCTCGGCCGTGACACTGAGCAACACACAAGTGCAACATTAATCATATCGTCTCCATCCAAACTTTGGATCGTTGGGTTCTTACAGCATGTCTGTGTTGTGCCAGGCTGGACCACAGGGTGAGGCGAGGCGGCTGTATCCTGGCTGCTTCCTCGCTTACCTGACGCCATGACTCATAAGACGGATGATCTGTCTTGCACGTACGACTTCAAGCCTTGATCTCTGAATTGGGCAACCTGTGACGTGCGATCTATCTTCCTATGCGATACGTCAGGCAGGGCGAGGTATCCCAACCTTCCTCTCGCCACGCTCAACTGTCATGCAGTATTCTAAGGAGTCAGTCTGACTTGCATGCATGATGTTAGAGCGACCCACTTCACCATGACATACGGCAACCGTGGCGTGACAGTGGGAGGCTGCATACCTTCTGTCGTCCTGACGCATCGTAAACCTGTCCTTCACGTGACTGCCAGACGTCACCAGCCGCAGAAGTATACATTATGCAACGCATCAGCTGCTTTCACGCATGGTGTATCGTGCCTGCTGCTGCTACTGTCATGTTATTCACGACTTCTGGTCACACGAGCCCAGACAGAGGTATAGAGACATTGACATCATTTAAAGAAAACGGGAGATGTTAGGTTTACTATCCATATGTCTTGCCTTTTGTATACATGCAATTCTTGACATATCTCGACCTGTTTGAGCAATGCTTGAACCAATGTTATTCCTTGGTACTGGGAAAATGATTATGATATAATAAATTATTCATATATATATATATATATATATATATATATATATATATATATATATATATATATATATATATATATATATCCCTGGGGATAGGGGATTAAGAATACTTCCCACGTATTCCCTGCGTGTCGTAGAAGGCGACTAAAAGGGGAGGGAGCGGGGGGCTGGAAATCCTCCCCTCTCTCTTTTTTTTAATTTTTCCAAAAGAAGGAACAGAGGGGGGCCAGGTGAGGATATTCCACAAAGGCCCAGTCCTCTGTTCTTAACCCTACCTCGCTAACGCGGGAAATGGCGAATAGTTGTTAGTTGTTAGGGAGGTAAATGCAAGAGTTTTGGAAAGAGGGGCAAGTATGAAGTCTGTTGGGGATGAGAGAGCTTGGGAAGTGAGTCAGTTGTTGTTCGCTGATGATACAGCGCTGGTGGCTGATTCATGTGAGAAACTGCAGAAGCTGGTGACTGAGTTTGGAAAAGTGTGTGGAAGAAGAAAGTTAAGAGTAAATGTGAATAAGAGCAAGGTTATTAGGTACAGTAGGGTTGAGGGTCAAGTCAATTGGGAGGTGAGTTTGAATGGAGAAAAACTGGAGGAAGTGAAGTGTTTTAGATATCTGGGAGTGGATCTGGCAGCGGATGGAACCATGGAAGCGGAAGTGGATCATAGGGTGGGGGAGGGGGCGAAAATCCTGAGGGCCTTGAAGAATGTGTGGAAGTCGAGAACATTATCTCGGAAAGCAAAAATGGGTATGTTTGAAGGAATAGTGGTTCCAACAATGTTGTATGGTTGCGAGGCGTGGGCTATGGATAGAGTTGTGCGCAGGAGGATGGATGTGCTGGAAATGAGATGTTTGAGGACAATGTGTGGTGTGAGGTGGTTTGATCGAGTGAGTAACGTAAGGGTAAGAGAGATGTGTGGAAATAAAAAGAGCGTGGTTGAGAGAGCAGAAGAGGGTGTTTTGAAGTGGTTTGGGCACATGGAGAGGATGAGTGAGGAAAGATTGACCAAGAGGATATATGTGTCGGAGGTGGAGGGAACAAGGAGAAGAGGGAGACCAAATTGGAGGTGGAAAGATGGAGTGAAAAAGATTTTGTGTGATCGGGGCCTGAACATGCAGGAGGGTGAAAGGAGGGCAAAGAATAGAGTGAATTGGAGCGATGTGGTATACCGGGGTTGACGTGCTGTCAGTGGATTGAATCAAGGCATGTGAAGCGTCTGGGGTAAACCATGGAAGCTGTGTAGGTATGTATATTTGCGTGTGTGGACGTATGTATATACATGTGTATGGGGGGGGGGGGGTTGGGCCATTTCTTTCGTCTGTTTCCTTGCGCTACCTCGCAAACGCGGGAGACAGCGTCAAAGTATAATAAAAAAAAAATAATATATATATATAAATAAATAAATAAATATATATATATATATATATATATATATATATATATATATATATATATATATATATATATATATATATCACTCACTTTGTCAGTTTAGTTGTGGCTTTGTTAATATACCCTACAGAAGAAAAGTTGTTATAATTACCGAAAACCAGAGTTGTGACGGAAGGAGGATATCAACGATATTGAATTTTTACTAAAGGAAAATACTAAAGTGATTCATTGAACGAAGCTTCCTCCAGTACTATGTCTAGTTCCGCCATGTTTTTTCTCACCCATTTTCGAAGGTCAACATCAATCTTTTTTTTTTTCCCCAGATTTTTTTTTTACGTTTTAGAGCGTATTTTGTGATTATCAAACTGGTAAGTATTCACAATTACTTTGCTTTTGATTTCGAAACATAGTTGAGGTACAATTTGCTTAGAATAAGACATATATCAAAGTTTTGATTGCCTTGTTCACGGGGTGTTTCATTTCCAGTGATTCGCTTCCGCCATGTTTCCGAGCGGCCGCGAGAGTGAGTCGGGTAGCTCACTGAAGCGTCTCGAGTGATCGGCCTTCATCGCCTCGAACGTTCGCTGTTGGTGTTCGATCCTAACATCTTGTGTGAGGTTCATGGTTGCCGTTGTCAATCGTAGCAAAATTCGAAGTGGTGTTGTGTGCCACACCCACATACCCTCTCTCCGTCATGAAGGACACTCGACTGTGAAATTACCATTTCTTAGCCCATTTTTACCAGAAGACATCGAAAAAAAGTGATATTTTTGGTAATTTTCTTGGAGGAGGAAGATGTTCTTTGAACTCTCAGATAAGAACTATTTTTCCAGCTGATTTTGAATCTGGGATTGATATATCATTGTTTGGGGTTTATTTAGATTTTTTCTTTTTATCATCCGTTTCGTACTCATTGGATATCTCTCGGTCAGCGGAAGCATCATCCGATATTTTTCCATTACCATTTCAGTAACAAAAGTCTTGCATTATGGTGTATCTCATCTTGAGAACAAAAAAGTTTTTCGAGCAAAAATATACCCAGGTCGATTTTATCATTAATTTTTGGTATTTTTCTTAATGTATTGGAATTTCTTAGAAACCTCAAGATACGGCCTATCTTTCACACTGAAGATGATTTTAGCGTCAATAGGTTAATCTGAGGCAATCATGTTATTAAGTATTTAAGTGATCACATGTTTAAAAGATTATTTGTTTATTCGTTTCGCATTCACAAGTTATCTACTGGTCAAGAGAAGCATTAAGAACTATTTTCCATGGTCATTAGAAGTATACAAATCATTCAGTGTTATATCTCAATTTAGAATTTTTTGGCAAAAAAAATCTGCAAATTTAAGGTATTCTTCCTAAAGAAAAAAAATTTTCTTAAAAATAAATCATAGGGCCTATCCTTCATGCTGAATACGAATCTGCTGTTGAAATAAAGTGTGGGGATATCAAATCCCGTATTTAAACATTTAAATAATTCCATGTTATCTTTATTTTTTTGTTATACGATTCGTATTTATTGGGTATCTGTCGGAGAACAGAAGCATTACGAGATGTTTACTATGTTCATTTAAAGTATAAAAGCCTTTCATTATATTTCAGTCCTAAATTTTCTTTGGTGGAAAAAAACAGAAAAAACACCAGCAAATTTTGACATTTTTCTTGGGATAAAGCTTTTCTTTGAAATCTCAGCATAAGGTCTATTTTTCACTATGAAATTTTTTTTTTAAGGGGCCAGTAAGTTCTATAATTTGCTAATCATTTAATTGACAGGGTGTGGCAACGGGGTCTATCTGTATGCTCCCCTCTTTTGGCTCCCTTTCATCACTTTACTCACTCATATCTAGCTTCCTATCTGGTCGATCTATCTCCGGGGTTATTGATGGATCAGCCTCCCCCTTTCTCCACCAAAAGTGATGTCCCTCAAGGTTCTGTCCTGTCTCTTACACTTTTTCTCCCTTTCATCTTCCTTTCTTCCACAAATAACCAAATGCACTCATGCGCTGACAATCAACACTGCATTCCTCTATATCCAACAATTCTTTTCCTACTTCTCTCAATCTCGTCTCGACCCAATTTCCTCAGTAAACTCAGATTTGGAAAGAATATCTCAGTGGGGACGATGAAGTCTGCTTAAGTTTAATGCCTCCAATACCCAGTTTCCGCCCATTTGTCTATCGAAAATTCCTCAATGTTCATCTCGCCTTTGAGGTCCTGTAATTCCACCTCTGACGCAACGAACATGCTTGGTATCACTATAACATCTACTCCGTCTTGGAAACCCCACATTACGGGAATACCTTAGTCTACTTCTAAGAAAACTGGGAGTCCCATTTAGATATTAATACTCACATTCTTCAGAACAGTTAAACAAAGGATTCAGCCGTCGTCTTTGAGTGGGGTAATGCTCTCACATCCGGGGTAGTTCTTGCTCTGCATCTTCACTCGACAAAGTCGAGTCGAAGAAGGTCCGACCTCTCAACTTTCTCTAAGTAACTTTAAAACTTGACCCATTTCCCCTACGCCGCTACTTTGGTTCACTTTCCCTCTCCTGTAGGTATTACTTTGGTTTTTGCTCCCGGGAGCTGGCGGCTTGTGTGCCCCCCACACCACTAGCTAGACCACGCAATACTCGGCAAGGTCGTGCGTCACATGATGACTGTGTGACCGTTGGCAACCCAAGGGTAGGGCGTTCTGGTAATCATTTCTCTCCCTACACCTCGAAGGCTTGGAACACTCTACCTTTTCATGTCTTTCCCAATAACTATAACGTGGCACATTCTACTGTAAAAGGCAGGTTTTACACCTCCTCCAATGTTCGTAGATAATCTTTCTTGTCTTTTCTTTTTCCAATCATTAACCTCTATACATCAATAAAGGCCTGGCCTTGATGTGGACTTCTGTCCGTGACTGGAGCCTCCAACGTAAATAATAATGATATAAAAGTTTTGCATTTATTGGGCATCTGTAAGTCAGAAGAAACACTAATTTTCCTTGACTATTTCAATTACAGAAACCTATTATCATTATTTCACATTTCAGTCGTAGAACAAAATGTTTTTCGGGCAAAAACAAAAAAATCTTACCAGCAATTGGGGGGAATTTCCTGGGGAATTCTAAAACTATCATACGGTCGATCATCAGTGCTGAATACGAATCCGGTGTTGAAATATTGTTTAGGGCACATTGAGTCCGGTAATTAAGTATGTAAACGATTATATGTTAAAGAGATATTTCAATTATTCGTTTCGTATTCACTGGCTATATGCCAGTCAGTGGAAGCATTACGAGAAATTTTCCATAATAATTTTAAAAACAGAAGCCTTTCATTAAGTCATATTCCAATTTTTGAAAAAATTTGGCAGACCTGTAATTTTTGGTATTTTTCTTGAGGAAGGTACATATCCTTGAAAAAAAATCAGCATAGGACCTATTTTTCTTGCTGTATATGAATCTGGGGGGTGAAATACTGTTCGGAGGCCACTAAGTCCTGTATGTATACATTTAAATGGTTACATTCTTAAAGGATTTTGTGATTATTCGCCTTTCATTCTTTGGATATCTGTCAATCAGGGGAAGCAGCATGAGAAATTTTCCATGATCATTTGATAGATACAAGCGTTTCATTACATTTCAATTCATAAGAATGTATTCTCCGGTAAAACAAAATCTAGTCATCCTATGTCATGTCATATAGAATTCCATATAAGGTAATTTTGTGAGCGTCGCAAGTCATCCTATGTCATGTCACTTATAATTCCATATGGGGGAATTTTGTAAGCGTCGCTAGCCAAATCTTTTCCTCGCCCTGTACAATGACTCCCATGTATATACTGCATGTAATGATCTCACATTATCTGAACTAACAGACTCCAGAATACACCGAATGATGTCTTGTGAATCAACAACATCAAAAATACGTATCACAGGGGCATGCCCCAGCACACAGTATGCCCCGGCACACAGCGTGAGGCCAAGTGTGAGGCAGACCGGGGTCCCACTGTGCTCCACCATGTTGGCTTTGGCTACGAACATCCCACATGACTCGAAAGGAAGGATCCCAAACACCACTAAAGGAGAACTCCCTTGCGTCAAGTCTGATTCATGAGCGCGAGACAAACTGATCGTAAACTTCGTATGAAAGGAGAACCCAGGAGAGGAGGAAATAAAATATGTACAAAGTTATAAGGAAACACAAGAAAAGGAAAGAAAGATAAATCTTGCTGAATGACGCATGTGAGGAAGGTGCGTGTGTGAGAAAGCCACCATTTGATCTCAGCCTTGAAGAGACCAGTGAGGGAGACTGTGGCCGTGGAGGCCCGGCCGTCGCACCACACTCACACGTCGCTCATGGCGGAAACAAACACGAGCGCCCGGTGGCACGCGACGCAACCGCTCCGTAGAACAGTCTAGATCCTCCCCTCCACCCCGGCTGTATGGTCATGCTGCACGTGTACCCTCATTGTCGAACTCAAGGTCAAAATACGTTCGAAAAAAATAAGAAAAAAATAGAATCTTGAACTGGTGAATTGTTGAAGGATGAGACGTCATCATGATGACAAGCAAGACGTCATCATCTTGGAGATGACGAGGGATGACAGGCGAGCAGGTGTCGGCCACTGTACACACACACTGTGTACAAAGATGAAGACTTCTACACATGCATGCACACCTACACATGCATGAACACAATCACACATAAATCTACACACAGAAATGCGTATAACTCCTTCCCCGTACAGTACAAATATGTAACTGCAAATAGGTATTTGCATACATACGAAAGTCCTTTACGCCAGCATAAATTCACGCACACGCACGCACAGCCACAGCAATTGTGTTCGTTTGTGCATAAAGACATATCTGTTTGCAGTAAATCCCGATCTACATCCTGTTCCATGATTACCGTGTGTGAGTATATATAATTCTTGAATAAGACTTTGACAGTCATTCTCTCGTTGGCTTACAGGTGAGCTGCCGTGTTGAACGTGTTGTTAACCTTACAGGGAAGCTGCTGTGTTGAACGCGTTAACCTTATAAGTGAGCTGCTGTGTTGAACGTGTTAACCTACAGGTGAGCTGCTGTGTTGAACGTGTTAACCTTACAAATGAGCTGCTGTGTTGAACGTTTAACTTACAGGGGAGCTGCTGTGTTGAACGTGTTAACCTACAGGTGAGCTGCTATGTTGAACGTGTTAACCTTTGCGCTGGAGTTGTTGTTTGAGCCTTTAAATGCGACCAACAGCAGTTTAGGATGACCTCGGCAAATATCTATTGCTGTTCTTGACGTCTTCACCTTTGACCTGCAGTTGCTCTTGAGGTGTTCACCTTTGACCTGAAGTAGGTTTTAAGGTGTTCATCTTCGAGCTACAGCTGTTCCTGACGTCTTCACCTCTGATCTACAGCTGTTCCTGACGTCTTCACCTTTGACCTGCAGCTGTTCCTGACGTCTTCACCTTTGACCTGCAGCTGTTCCTGACGTCTTTGTCTCTATCTTGCAGCTGTTATTCATGACTTCGTCTCTGAACTGCAGCTCTTCCCGAAATCTTCGACCTGCAGTCGCTCCGGACATCTCCACCAGTGCTTTCAAAGTTCACAACTTTATATCTGTTTTGCTGCAGGAGACTCCCTCGTGTGGGGAACACCTTCACAGGCTGTAACGCCTCCAGCATGAGGGTGTTGGCCGTACTGCTGGCGATGGCGGCGCTGCTGGGGAACGCCAGCGAGGCCCAGCACCAGCTGGGTAGCGGCAGCTTTGGTGGCTTTGGGATCCGCCTGTTGATCGGTCTACAACAGATGCTAGGTGAGCGTTCTGACTCTACTCATCATGCAATCGATGTGGACCAGTTTCTGGACCTACGTACTGTGTGCACTCTGTATCCTCTCTTGCAACACCGCCCACAGGATGGGCGGGGGTGCTCCATAACCTCGCCTCATTCATTTGCTTTAACAATTAACGAACAATAACTACTGGTTCACAGTTTGGCAAAAAGATGAACCTGAACAAGGTTGAAACGGTTCCGTGAAGATGTAATCGTGTAGATCTGCCGTACGTTTTTTGTCCGAGATGAAATATATTGATATAGAATGGAGCCAATATTGAGAACAGTATCGTGAAAAGGACTGTACCGATATATATATATATATATATATATATATATATATATATATATATATATATATATATATATATATATATATATATATATATTCATTTATCATACTTTGTCGCTGTTTCCCGCGTTAACGAGTTAGCCCAACAGACGAAAGAATGGCCCAACCCACCCACATACATATGTATATACATACACATCCATACACAGCACATATACATATCTATACATCTCAACGTATACATATACATACACACACAGACATATACATATATACACATGTACATAATTCATACTGTCTACCCTTATTCAACCCGTCGCCACCCCGCCACACATGAAATGAAAACCCCCTCCCCCCGCATGTGCACGAGGTAGTGCTAGGAAAAGACAACAAAGGCCCCATTCGTTCACACTCAGTCTCTAGCTGTCATGTATACTACACCGAAATCACAGCTCCCTTTCCACATCCAGGTCCCACAAAACTTTCCATGGTTTACCCCTGACGTTCACGTGCCCTGGTTCAATCCATTGACAGCACGTCGACCCTGCTATACCACATCGTTCCAATGCACTCTATCCCTTGCACACCTTTCATCCTCCTGCATGTTCAGGCCCAGATCACTCAAAATCTTTTTCACTCCATCTTTCCACCTCCAATTTGGTCTCCCACTTCTCCTTGTTCCCTCCACCTCTGACACATATATCCTCTTTGTCAATCTTTCCTCACTCATTCTCTCCATGTGACCAAACCATTTCAAAACACCCTCTTCTGCTCTCTCAAAAACACTCTTTTTATCACCACACATCTCTCTTACCCTTTCATTACTTATTCGATCAAACCACCTCACACCACATACTGTCCTCAAACATCTCATTTCTAGCACATCCACCCTTCTTCGCACAACTCTATCTATAGCCCACACCTCGCAACCATATAACATTGTTGGAACCACTATTCCTTCAAACATACCCATATTGCTTTCCAAGATAAAGTTCACGACTTCCACACATTTTCCAACACTCCCAGAACTTTCGCCCCCTCCCCCACCCTATGATTCACATCCGCCCACATGGTTCCATCCACTGCTAAATCCACTCCCAGATATCTAAAACACTTTACTTCCTCCAGTTTTTCTCCATTCAAACTTACCTCCCAATTGACTTGTCCCTCAACCCTACTGTACCTAATAACCTTGCTCTTATTCACATTTACTCTCAGCTTTCTTCTTTCACACACTCATATATATATATATATATATATATATATATATATATATATATATATATATTTTTTTTTTTTTTTTTTTTTTTTTTTTTATACTTTGTCGCTGTCTCCCGCGTTTGCGAGGTAGCGCAAGGAAACAGACGAAAGAAATGGCCCAACCCCCCCCATACACATGTACATACACACGTCCACACACGCAAATATACATACCTACACAGCTTTCCATGGTTTACCCCAGACGCTTCACATGCCTTGATTCAATCCACTGACAGCACGTCAACCCCTGTATACCACATCGCTCCAATTCACTCTATTCCTTGCCCTCCTTTCACCCTCCTGCATGTTCAGGCCCCGATCACACAAAATCCTTTTCACTCCATCTTTCCACCTCCAATTTGGTCTCCCTCTTCTCCTCGTTCCCTTCACCTCCGACACATATATCCTCTTGGTCAATCTTTCCTCACTCATTCTCTCCATGTGCCCAAACCATTTCAAAACACCCTCTTCTGCTCTCTCAACCATGCTCTTTTTATTTCCACACATCTCCCTTACCCTTACGTTACTTACTCGATCAAACCACCTCACACCACACATTGTCCTCAAACATCTCATTTCCAGCACATCCATCCTCCTGCGCACAACTCTA
This sequence comes from Panulirus ornatus, assembly GCF_036320965.1. Taxonomy (NCBI): domain Eukaryota; kingdom Metazoa; phylum Arthropoda; class Malacostraca; order Decapoda; family Palinuridae; genus Panulirus; species Panulirus ornatus. The sequence goes on along the minus strand of NC_092233.1, from coordinate 28,487,422 downwards.
TCCATAGCCCACGCCTCGCAACCATACAACATTGTTGGAACTACTATTCCTTCAAACATACCCATTTTTGCTTTCCGGGATAATGTTCTCGACTTCCACACATATATATATATATATATATATATATATATATATATATATATATATATATATATATATATGGTGTGGGAGGAAAGTTGTTAGAAGCAGTGAAAAGTTTTTATCGAGGATGTAAGGCATGTGTACGTGTAGGAAGAGAGGAAAGTGATTGGTTCTCAGTGAATGTAGGTTTGCGGCAGGGGTGTGTGATGTCTCCATGGTTGTTTAATTTGTTTATGGATGGGGTTGTTAGGGAGGTAAATGCAAGAGTTTTGGAAAGAGGGGCAAGTATGAAGTCTGTTGGGGATGAGAGAGCTTGGGAAGTGAGTCAGTTGTTGTTCGCTGATGATACAGCGCTGGTGGCTGATTCATGTGAGAAACTGCAGAAGCTGGTGACTGAGTTTGGTAAAGTGTGTGGAAGAAGAAAGTTAAGAGTAAATGTGAATAAGAGCAAGGTTATTAGGTACAGTAGGGTTGAGGGTCAAGTCAATTGGGAGGTGAGTTTGAATGGAGAAAAACTGGAGGAAGTGAAGTGTTTTAGATATCTGGGAGTGGATCTGGCAGCGGATGGAACCATGGAAGCGGAAGTGGATCATAGGGTGGGGGAGGGGGCGAAAATTCTGGGGGCCTTGAAGAATGTGTGGAAGTCGAGAACATTATCTCGGAAAGCAAAAATGGGTATGTTTGAAGGAATAGTGGTTCCAACAAAGTTGTATGGTTGCGAGGCGTGGGCTATGGATAGAGTTGTGCGCAGGAGGATGGAGGTGCTGGAAATGAGATGTTTGAGGACAATGTGTGGTGTGAGGTGGTTTGATCGAGTGAGTAACGTAAGGGTAAGAGAGATGTGTGGAAATAAAAAGAGCGTGGTAGAGAGAGCAGAAGAGGGTGTTTTGAAGTGGTTTGGGCACATGGAGAGAATGAGTGAGGAAAGATTGACCAAGAGGATATATGTGTCGGAGGTGGAGGGAACGAGGAGAAGAGGGAGACCAAATTGGAGGTGGAAAGATGGAGTGAAAAAGATTTTGTGTGATCGGGGCCTGAACATGCAGGAGGGTGAAAGGAGGGCAAGGAATAGAGTGAATTGGAGCGATGTGGTATACCGGGGTTGACGTGCTGTCAGTGGATTGAATCAAGGCATGTGAAGCGTCTGGGGTAAACCATGGAAAGCTGTGTAGGTATGTATATTTGCGTGTGTGGACGTGTGTATGTACATGTGTATGGGGGGGGGGGGGTTGGGCCATTTCTTTCGTCTGTTTCCTTGCGCTACCTCGCAAACGCGGGAGACAGCGACAAAGTATAAAAAAAAAAAAAAAAAAAAAAAAAAAAATATATATATATATCTGCCTCAGGCTTGTACCTATATGTTTGTAATCACGTGATGTGTAGTGCAGGAGTTTCTGCCTTGTATTATGTATTGTGGATAATGTTAGTGAAGCAGCCGAGAACAGACCTCACGCAGTGTTCAGACCGAGGCCATCACACACGTCCTCAAATACTAAAGGAAAGACATACCTTGATAACGATCGTGGAGGAAACATGTTCTTTTATGTTGGACAACTGTTTAGCGGAAATGACATTGCACCAGACCAGCCAGACTGTAGGGCCTACGTGGGCCTTGAGGGTTGGGGCTTCTAACAGTTAGGTCGACCAACGACCAACCCAACAGCCTGGGATCAGGGCGGGCTGGTGGGAGCCGATTCCCCCCCCTCCCTCAAAGACTGCACCAGGTACTCGCTACATTCGCCGTGTTCACTTTTTCATTATCTTTCCCCGACAGCATCTTCACCTGTGTTGGCTTGTCTTAGTTTCCTGAATATGTTGGAGGAGAACCGATTATCCTTCCTCTCACAACGTTGTGCCGAAAAACATCCGGTGATGTACCGATGTGGCAGAAACTGTCACGTTTAGAATATTGGAGGTGGGGAGGGGGCTGTTCTACGTTGCAGTGTGTCCCACGTCAATATTCCAGTACGAGTTGACAACACTGCTGAACGCACCAGACCTTCTCATGTAGTGAGCCAACAGCACATCACTGCTGGATGGACCCGATACTTTCATGTAGTCAGCTGACAACATCAGACACTCCAGCCATTGTCATTTAGTCAAGTGACGCCTCCAGACTGCTTGAAATACCCATTTCCGATCATACATCATGAATGACGTAAGCGGACCTCCCATCCCTCTTGCTTACTAGCATGAAGCAACACACGGAAGACTACACTTTAGAAAATGGAAAACATTTACGTCTCGACCGACTTTTTATACTTGGCTGAAGTTGCACAGATCCGCCCGAGTCGCACACCTGTGACACATCCAACGCTTTGTGTCCATACAATGATATCAACTATACGTTGCTTTTACGGTCTGTATATGTATGTTTTTTCCTTCATTTGATATGAAGAGAATAACTATGATTATTATTAAGTCTCCGTAATATTTCGTTGTATACGATGGTGTATATATATATATATATATATATATATATATATATATATATATATATATATATATATATATATATATATATTATCCCTGGGGATAGGGGATTAAGAATACTTCCCACGTATTCCCTGCGTGTCGTAGAAGGCGACTAAAAGGGGAGGGAGCGGGGGGCTGGAAATCCTCCCCTCTCATTTTTTTTTTTAATTTTCCAAAAGAAGGAACAGAGGGGGCCAGGTGAGGATATTCCAAAAAAGGCCCAGTCCTCTGTTCTTAACGCTACCTCGCTAACGCGGGAAATGGCAAATAGTTTAAAAGAAGAAAAAAAGATATATATATATATATATATATATATATATATTTTTTTTTTTTTCTTTTAAACTATTCGCCATTTCCCGCGTTAGCGAGGTAGCGTTTAGAACAGAGGACTGGGCCTTTTTTGGAATATCCTAACCTGGCCCCCTCTGTTCCTTCTTTTGGAAAATCTAAAAAAAAAAAAAAACGAGAGGGGAGGACTTCCAGCCCCCCGCTCCCTCCCCTTTTAGTCGCCTTCTACGACACGCAGAGAATACGAGGGAAGTATTCTTAATCCCCTATCCCCAGGGATAATATATATATATATATATATATATACAGGAAACGTAGTGAAAGCTTTGCGGAAAATGAAAGCTGGCAAGGCGGCGGGATTGGATGGTGTTGCAGCGGAATCTATTAAAAAAGTGTTG
>NC_092233.1:28404180-28476680 GCF_036320965.1 Panulirus ornatus | reverse complement strand
GTATGTATGACACAAGGCGGGAACACCCTATGTGTGACATGAAGCTGGAACACCGTATGTATGACACAAGGCGGGAAAACCCTATGTATGACACAAGGCGGGAAAACCCTATGTATGACACAAGGCGGGAACACCCTATGTATGACATGAAGCTGGAACACCGTATGTATGACACAAGGCGGGAACACCCTATGTATGACATAAAGCTGGAACACCCTATGTATGACACAAGGCGGGAACACCCTATGTATGACACAAAGTGGGAACACCCTATGTATGACACAAAGAAGGTAAAGGAATCGTTCACATGACACTTAGCATGGCTAACCTATCAAGATGACATGACAGGCCTCACCCATGTATGACACAAAACTACAGATCCAGAAGAGTGACAAGACCAGAAGATAGAGCTCTTGAACCCCATGTATGAGAGCTCTTGAACCCCATGTATGAGAGCTCTTGAACCTCATGTATGAGAGCTCTTGAACCTCATGTATGAGAGCTCTTGAACCTCATGTATGAGAGCTCTTGAACCTCATGTATGAGAGCTCTTGAACCCCATGTATGAGAGCTCTTGAACCCCATGTATGAGAACTCTTGAACCCCATGTATGAGAGCTCTTGAACCCCATGTATGACACAGATCAAGAGCATCCCCTGCAGGGCAGAGGCCTCCACGTTAGTAGACACAGCTCATGAACCCCATACATCATGAGTCTCCGTCAACAACACAAACCATGAGACACCACGTAGGTCAGGACTCCCCCATGTACGACAACTCATGAATCCCACGTATGACCAACAGGCATCACCATGTACAGAACACCTACACGAACCCCATGTACTACAGGAGTACAAATGTACACGCCAAACCATGACTCCCATGCATGACACGTACCATGACTCCCATGCATGACACGTACCATGACTCCCATGCATGACACGTACCATGACTCCCATGCATGACACGTACCATGACTCCCATGCATGACACGTACCATGACTCCCATGCATGACACGTACCATGACTCCCATGCATGACACGTACCATGACTCCCATGCATGACACGTACCATGACTCCCATGCATGACACGTACCATGACTCCCATGCATGACACGTACCATGACTCCCATGCATGACACGTACCATGACTCCCATGCATGACACGTACCATGACTCCCATGCATGACACGTACCATGACTCCCATGCATGACACGTACCATGACTCCCATGCATGACACGTACCATGACTCCCATGCATGACACGTACCATGACTCCCATGCATGACACGTACCATGACTCCCATGCATGACACGTACCATGACTCCCATGCATGACACGTACCATGACTCCCATGCATGACACGTACCATGAATCCATGTATGACACGTACCATGACTCCCATGCATGACACGTACCATGACTCCCATGCATGACACGTACCATGACTCCCATGCATGACACGTACCATGACTCCCATGCATGACACGTACCATGAATCCATGTATGACACGTACCATGACTCCCATGCATGACACGTACCATGACTCCCATGCATGACACGTACCATGACTCCCATGCATGACACGTACCATGAATCCATGTATGACACGTACCATGACTCCCATGCATGACACGTACCATGACTCCCATGCATGACACGTACCATGACTCCCATGCATGACACGTACCATGAATCCATGTATGACACGTACCATGACTCCCATGCATGACACGTACCATGACTCCCATGCATGACACGTACCATGACTCCCATGCATGACACGTACCATGACTCCCATGCATGACACGTACCATGAATCCATGTATGACACGTACCATGACTCCCATGCATGACACGTACCATGACTCCCATGCATGACACGTACCATGAATCCATGTATGACACGTACCATGACTCCCATGCATGACACGTACCATGAGCCCTCATGACTAACCGGCCACCCCCACGGTGCCTCCTCAGGTACAGGTGGCAGAGTGGTTACAGCGGCCGTGCAGCAGATGAAGCAATGTTTACGTGAAAAGAACGACCAGGTGAGTTGAGGACGTCTTCCTGTGACCTTCCTGTGGTCTACTGTGTCCTACTGTGACCTTCCTGTGGTCTACTGTGTCCTACTGTGACCTTCCTGTGGTCTACTGTGTCCTACTGTGACCTTCCTGTGGTCTACTATGTCCTACTGTGACCTTCCTGTGGTCTACTGTGTCCTACTGTGACCTTCCTGTGGTCTCCTGTGTCCTACTGTGACCTTCCTGTGGTCTACTGTGTCGTACGTTGACCTTTCTTTGTTCTCCTGTGTCCTACTGTGACCTTCCTGTGGTCTGCTGTGTCCTACTGTGACCTTCCTGTGGTCTACTGTGTCGTACGCTGACCTTTCTTTGTTCTCCTGTGGTCTGTTGTGTTCTCCTGTGGTCTGCTGTACTGTTCTGTGCCCTACTGTGACTTTTCTGTGTCCTTCTGTACTGTGCTGTGACTTACTATGACCGTCCTCTGTTCTCCTGTGGTCCGCTGTCTTACTGTGGCTTTCCTGTGTCCTTCTGTACTCTACTGTGACCTTTCTTTGTCCTTACGTTCTCTGCTGTGATTTATTGTGACCTTCCTATGTCCTTCTGTGTCTGCTGTGTATTAAAGTGACCATCCTGTGTTCCTCTGTGAACTGCTGTGTCTTACAGTCCCCGTAGTGGATTGTTTTAGGGCCTCAGTCCAGTCTTGTCAGGCTTCCTTTGTTCAGGCATCAGTACAAAGAATGTTGCAATAGGTACAAAAACAGTTGGAGGGGTTTTATTACCCTGAGGCGAAGCTAGAGAACACGACAAACATAAAGGATGTAAGTAGGAATGCTACCGAGGATGGCGTCACTGTGGGGACGAGCAAGATGGTTCCAGGGAGATTATAAGAGATTCTAAGAAACGTACAAAGGTTCTGATCAAGAGGGTGACGGAGAGTTGTAGGAAGGTTATCATGGTGGGGCTATTACCCAAGTACGAGGCAGGATCTGCAGTTTTGAGCAAAATGATAAGTGTACGTGGAAAAGTTGAGGATATATATATATATATATATATATATATATATATATATATATATATATATATATATATATATATATAATTATCATTATTATAATTATCATACTTAATCGCTGTTTCCCGCCTCAGCGAGTTAGCGCCAGGAAACAGACTGTTTTTTCTTCTTTTTTTACTGCAACGCGAGGCAACAATACTTCCCATCACGTCGTGAGGACAGTGAAAAGATTGTCAACAATGTCACCAGAGTCACCGTAATTCTCCGTTTTCATTTCGAAGAAAACAACATGATGACATTATATTCAAGATAAGCAAACGTTGATAGACTGTGTCTGGATATTAGTAACGTACAGTAGATAAGGTAAATAAACGTAGATACAAGTAGAAATAACGTGGTGTAACTTTAACCAAAATACACAGCCAGGAGAGAAAATATTGCCACAAAGAAGAGAGAGAAAGAAAGGAGAGAGAAATACCAGGTTGGAGGATTCGAGAATGTACTACAAGAAATGTGAACCGGTTATGTAAATCAAGCGACAGTCCACAGGATCATGAAATGTACATGAGGTTACACAAAAAAAAGATCGTAGAAAAGAAAATTAAAGTCATTTAAAGAGACATTTTCTAATATGAAGAACGACCCTAAAGAATTCTTCAAGTACATTATGGATTCAAATGAAATAAGAGTATTAGGCCTGTTATAATAACGATAATATCAAATCACCTACAGCTACAGACACTCTTCTTAAGGCAGATAATGAAAGATCAGACTTATATGATATTCAAAGATAAGAACTAACGAAATATCTAGACAATTTAAACTCGAAAAGGTCAGTCAGTTCTGATGATGACCCTCCTAAAACAGTGATAAAGATAAGACGACAGATGGCATTACCTGTTAGTCAGATATTCAACGAATCTTATCAAGGACAACTGCAGAAGCGCTGGAAGCCTGAGAACGTAACACTAATTCACTGAGAGAGAGAGAGAGAGAGAGAGAGAGAGAGAGAGAGAGAGAGAGAGAGAGAGAGAGAGAGAGAGAGAGAGAGAGAGAGAGAGGCCTTAAACTATCCGCCGGTTTCAGGTGGAATGTAAGAAACAATAATCAGTGATAAAACGATTTCATTTTTCGAGGGTAATAAAACGTTTTCTGAAAACCATCGTGGTGTCCCATGATAGATAATCATTTTCAACGAATGTCACAGACTTCTCTCTGATCTTCACATAACAACCGAGATTCAATAATACCTTTACATGTTATATACGACAGCGTATCTAGTTATTAATCTTTTCTCTTATGTACTCTGATTTTCTCAATATTATTCAGCCATTAGGTGGGCGTTCAAACACCAGTTGTCCAAAATCATCCATTCTATTTCGATCACATTTTCGCCTTCACAGAGGCATCATTAAGAACGTACAAAAGAGAAAAAACGACGTCATAAAACTTGGATATGATATGTTAAACGCTAACAAAATATATATAAGAAACAAACTCGGAAAAGACCACAGTACACAGCACATAAAAGTGGGAGAAAACACTAAAAGCGATACATGTTCACAAAGTCATGAAGGGCAGTACAAGTTGCAATCTAAACACAAAACATGGAAAAAAAATGTAGTAAAACAGCTGAGAAAATACAGAAGAACAATATCAAACGAGGTAGGAATCAAGTCTATTACTAAACAAACTACGTTGGGCCAGGCGAGACTGTCATTGTCTCGGATGTGGAGCTGAGGTCAGGTCAGGCTTGTCTGATTCTCTCTGACCTTCCTAACCCAGGACCGGGCGGGTCAGTGGCGCGTTCCTCCCGTCCTGAAATGGTGGACTCGGTAGCTTGTGGCGGGTCAGTGGCATGCCCCTCTGTACTAAAACAGCATGAGGTTTACGTCCTATTGGCAAGCCATGAAAGATTTGTGTGGCGATGGTCATGTTTGTCAGGATGTTTACGACAAGTACTTTTTCTCTAATGTGAATGGCTTCTAATATCTGTAGTCTCCTCCAATCACTGCAGCTAGTAATAATTTTGGTGTTATTCACTATAATCTCCCTCGTTAGTCTCGTTCCATGTTTTTGTTCATGATGTTGTTTGATTCCATCTTTTTGATTCCACCTTCCTGTAACTGAAGCGAGAGGCGGTGGCTCCAATGTAGTTTATTGGGTGAGGCTGACGGTTTCCAATATTGCATCGGTACTCATATACCACATCGATACGATTCGAACTTCCAGAGCGACCTAGCCTAGCATATTGTCGTTCATTACAAGCGAACATGTCTTCGGACTGATGTAGTATATCTTTGCTCCCAGAACCTTCAACCCTCCCCCATCCTGACTCATTTCTACTTCCATGGTTCCATTCGATGTTAAGTCAGCTCCCAGATATCTAAAACTTTTCACTTCCTCCAATTTTTCTCCATTCAGACTTACACCCTAACTAACTTGTTCCTCAACCCTGCCAAACCTTTACTCTCAACTTTCTCCTTTCACACACTTTTCCAAACTCAGTCACCAGCTTCTGCAGTCTTAAACTCGAATCAGCCACCAGCGCTGTATCATCGGCGAACAACAATTGACTCACTTCCCAGGCCCTCTCATCCCCAACAGACTGCATACTAGCCCCACTCTCCAAAACTCTTGCATCTACCTCCCTAACCACCTCATCCATAAACAAATCAAACAACCATGGTGACATCACACACACCTGCCACAGACCGACCTTCACTGGGAACCAATCACTCTACGGTTTTCCTACTCGAACATATGCCTTACATCCTGGATAAAATACTTCTCACTGCTTCTAGCAGCTTACCCTCCACACCATATATCATTAAGACCTTCCACAAAGCATCTCTATCAACCCTATCATATGCCTTCTTCAGATACATTAATGCAACATACAAATCCATTTGTTTTTCTAAGTATTTCTCACATACATTCTTAAAAGTAAATACCAGAATTACACATCCTCTACCACTCCTGAAACCACGCTGCTCTTCTCCAATGTGATGCTCTCTACATGCCTTTACCCTCCCATACAATTTTTCAAGTATACTCAACAAACTTATGCCTCTGTAGTTTGAACACTCACCTTTATCCCCTTTGCCTTTGAACAGTGGCACTACATATGCATTCCGCCAATCCTCAGGCACTTACGATGATCTAAACATACACTGAATCAACAACACAGTCATCCCCTTTCTTAATGAATTCAGTTGCAATACCATTCACTACCACCGCCTTTCCAGATTTCATCTTCCGCAAGGTTTTCACCATCTCTTCTCGCTTCACCAAACCACCCTCTCTGACTCACTCAGTTCGCACACCACCCGACCAAAACACCTTACGTCTGCAACTCTATCATCAAACACATTGAACAATCCTTCAAAATACTCTCTCCATCATTACCTGTTAACAATTCTTCCCTTGCTCCCTTCACCTATGTTCCCATTTGTCCTCTTGTCTTTCGCACATTACTTACCTCCTTCCTAAACCTCTTTTTATTCTCCCTAAAGTTTAATCACACTCTCTCACCCCAATTCTCATTTGCTCTTTTTCAACACTTGCACCTTCCTCTTGACCTCCTGCCGATTTCTCTTACACATCTCCCAGTCATTTGCACCCCTTCCTTGTAAGTACCGTTCAAGCGTCTCTCTTTTCTCTTTCACTAACAACTTTACTTCTTTATCCCACCATTAACTAGTCATTCTAATCTGCCAACCTCCCACCTTTCACATGCCACGTGCATATCTTGCACATGACATCCCTACTTCCATAAATACATCCCATTCTTCAAACCACTCCCATCAGGTCATTTGCTCTCAATTTTTGCCATTCTACACTCAATGTCTCCAGGTACTTCCTCACACAAGCATCCTTTCCAAGCTCACTTACTCTCACCACTCTCTTCTCCCCAAACATACTCTCTACGTTTTTGAAAACATCTCCAAATCTTCACCTTCGCCTCCACAAGATTACGATCAGACATCTCTCCGGCTGCCCCTCTCAGCACAATAATATCCAAAAGTCTCTCTCTCACACGCCTATCAATTAACACGTAATCCAATAATGCCGTTTGACCATCTCTCCTACGCACATACGTATACTTATGCATATTTCTCTTTTCAAACCAGGTATTCCCAATCAACAATCCTTTTTCAGCACACAAATCCACAAGCTTTTCACCATTACCATTTAAAACACTGAACACCCCATGTACGCCAATTATACCCTCAACTGCCACATTACTCACCTTCGCATTTAAATTACCCATCACTAAAACCCGGTCTCGTGCATCAAAGCTGCTGGCATACTCACTCAGCTGCTCCCAAAACACTTGCCTCAAATGATCTTTCTTCTCATGACCAGGTGCATAAGCACCAATACCCACCCATCTCTCTCCAGTGAAGAGAGTGGCGAGAGTAAGTGAGCTTGGAAAGGAGACTTGTGTGAGGAAGTACCGGGAGACTTTGAGTGCAGAATGGTAAAAGGTAAGAACATATGACGTAAGGGGAGTGGGGGAGGAATGGGATGTATTTAGGGAAGCAGTGATGGCTTGCGCAAAAGAAGCTTGTGGCATGAGAAGCGTGGGAGGTGGGCAGATTAGAAAGGGTAGTGAGTGGTGGGATGAGGAAGTAAGATTATTAGTGAAAGAGAAGAGAGAGGCATTTGGACGATTTTTGCAGGGAAGTAGTGTAAATGACTGGGAGATGTATAAAAGAAAGAGGCAGTAGGTCAAGAAAAAGATGCAAAAGGTGAAAGAGAGGGCAAACGAGAGTTGGGGTGAGAGAGTATCATTAAATTTTAAGGGAGAATAAAAAGATGTTTTGGAAGGAGGTAAATAAAGTGCGTAAGACAAGAGAACATCGGAACATCGGTGAAGGGGGCATATGGGGAGGTAATAACAAGTAGTGGTGTGGGGAGAAGGAGTTGGAAACCTCTACAAATCTTCACCTTCGCCTCCACAAGATAATGATCAAACATCCCTCCAGTTGCCCCTCTCAGCACATTAACATCCAAAAGTCTCTGCTTCACGCGCCTCTTAATTAACACGTAATCCAATAACGCTTTCTGGCCATCTCTTCTACTTATATATATATTTATATATATATATATATATATATATATATATATATATATATATATATATATATATATATATATATATACATATATATATATATATATATATATATATATATATATATATATATATATATATATATATTTTTTTTTTTTTTTTTTTTTTTTTGCTTTGTCGCTGTCTCCCGCGTTTGCGAGGTAGCGCAAGGAAAAAGACGAAAGAAATGGCCCAACCCACCCCCATACACATGTATATACATACGTCCACACACGCAAATATACATACCTACACAGCTTTCCATGGTTTACCCCAGACGCTTCGCATGCCTTGATTCAATCCACTGACAGCACGTCAACCCCGGTATACCACATCGCTCCAATTCACTCTATTCCTTGCCCTCCTTTCACCCTCCTGCATGTTCAGGCCCCGATCACACAAAATCTTTTTCACTCCATCTTTCCACCTCCAATTTGGTCTCCCTCTTCTCCTCGTTCCCTCCACCTCCGACACATATATCCTCTTGGTCAATCTTTCCTCACTCATTCTCTCCATGTGCCCGAACCATTTCAAAACACCCTCTTCTGCTCTCTCAACCACGCTCTTTTTATTTCCACACATCTCTCTTACCCTTACGTTACTTACTCGATCAAACCACCTCACACCACACATTGTCCTCAAACATCTCATTTCCAGCACATCCATCCTCCTGCGCACAACTCTATCCATAGCCCACGCCTCGCAACCATACAACATTGTTGGAACCACTATTCCTTCAAACATACCCATTTTTGCTTTCCGAGATAATGTTCTCGACTTCCACACATTCTTCAAGGCTCCCAGAATTTTCGCCCCCTCCCCTACCCTATGATCCACTTCCGCTTCCATGGTTCCATCCGCTGCCAGATCCACTCCCAGATATCTAAAACACTTCACTTCCTCCAGTTTTTCTCCATTCAAACTCACCTCCCAATTGACTTGACCCTCAACCCTACTGTACCTAATAACCTTGCTCTTATTCACATTTACTCTTAACTTTCTTCTTTCACACACTTTACCAAACTCAGTCACTAGCTTCTGCAGTTTCTCACATGAATCAGCCACCAGCGCTGTATCATCAGCGAACAACAACTGACTCACTTCCCAAGTAGTAAAAGCTTTGCGGAAGATGAAAGCCGGCAAGGCAGCAGGTTTGGATGGTATTGCAGTGGAATTTATTAAAAAAGGGGGTGACTGTATTGTTGACTGGTTGGTAAGGTTATTCAATGTATGCATGACTCATGGTGAGGTGCCTGAGGATTGGCGGAATGCGTGCATAGTGCCATTGTACAAAGGCAAAGGGGATAAGAGTGAGTGCTCAAATTACAGAGGTATAAGTTTGTTGAGTATTCCTGGTAAATTATATGGGAGGATATTGATTGAGAGGGTGAAGGCATGTACAGAGCATCAGATTGGGGAAGAGCAGTGTGGTTTCAGAAGTGGTAGAGGATGTGTGGATCAGGTGTTTGCTTTGAAGAATGTATGTGAGAAATACTTCGAAAAGCAAATGGATTTGTATTTAGCATTTATGGATCTGGAGAAGGCATATGACAGAGTTGATAGAGATGCTCTGAGGAAGGTATTAAGAATATATGGTGTGGGAGGCAAGTTGTCAGAAGCAGTGAAAAGTTTTTATCGAGGATGTAAGGCATGTGTACGTGTAGGAAGAGAGGAAAGTGATTGGTTCTCAGTGAATGTAGGTTTGCGGCAGGGGTGTGTGATGTCTCCATGGTTGTTTAATTTGTTTATGGATGGGGTGGTTAGGGAGGTGAATGCAAGAGTTTTGGAAAGAGGGGCAAGTATGAAGTCTGTTGGGGATGAGAGAGCTTGGGAAGTGAGTCAGTTGTTGTTCGTGTCGTAGAAGGCGACTAAAAGGGGAGGGAGCGGGGGGCTGGAAATCCTCCCCTCTCACTTTTTTTTTTTTTTTTTTTTTTTTTTTTTCCAAAAGAGGGAACAGAGAAGGGGCCCAGGTGAGGATATTCCCTCAAGGGCCCAGTCCTCTGTTCTCAACGCTACCTCGCTAATGCGGGAAATGGCGAATAGTATGAAAGAAAGAAAATATATATATATATATATATATATATATATATATATATATATATATATATATATATATATATATATATAATGGAGAAAACCTGGAGGAAGTGAAGTGTTTTAGATATATGGGAGTGGATTTGGCAACGGATGGAACCATGGATGCGGAAATAAGTCATAGGGTGGGAGAGGGGGCGAAAGTTCTGGGAGCGTTGAAAAATGTGTGGAAGGCGAGAACATTATCTCGGAAAGCAAAAATTGGTATGTTTGAAAGAATAGTGGTTCCAACATTGTTATATGGTTGCGAGGCATGGGTTATAGATAGCGTTGTGCGGAGGAGGGTGGATGTGTTGGAAATGAGATGTTTGAGGACAATATGTGGTGTGAGGTGGTTTGATCGAGTAAGTGATGAAAGGGTAAGAGAGATGTGTGGTAATAAAAAGAGTGTGGTTGAGAGAGGAGAAGAGGGTGTTTTGAAATGGTTTGGTCACATGGAGAGAATGAGTGAGGAAAGATTGACAAAGAGGATATATCTGTGTCAGAGGTGGAGGGAACGAGGAGAAGTGGGAGACCAAATTGGAGGTGGAAAGATGGAGTGAAAAAGATTTTGAGCGATCGGGGCCTGAACATGCAGGGGGGTGAAAGGCGTGCAAGGAATAGAGTAAATTGGAACGATGTGGTATACCGGGGTCAACGTGCTGTCAATGGATTGAACCAGGGCAGGTGAAGTGTCTGGGGTAAACCATGGAAAGTTTTGTGCCTCAGCTGCCCGTGCCGTCTCAGCTAACCTGAAAAAACCCCAAAAAACTCCCTACTTAGGAGAACAATGAATTCAGCCTCACTCTGCTGCACCCCACCATCCTGCGACGCCCACTGATATTTCAGTACATGAACATCCCACCTCCCAACGAATACACAAACATAATCATAAATCATTACTCAATATTCAGTCACATGCCCACCAAACACCTTGACAGGAAATTCGTGGAAAAAACGATAGAATTTGTCAACTCCACTCCTGCGCAATACTCTTCCATCCTTTACACATTCTGACACTTATAAACGAAGTAAAGTCCCACAGAACTATCCCTCAACAGGCCCTGACATCGTATCAAACTTTCACATAACACTGTGGCCCAGTAGCAATACCAGCACCCACTGACATCCGCAGTGGTTCATGGCTACAAAGTCACGTACAGCTGGAAACTTGCAAACATAACAATCATCCTAAACACATCGAGAATCTTCTTAACTCCCTTCCTTCGACCCTCGAGAAATTCCATAACTCACTTCCTTCCGACCCTTGAGAATCTTCTTAACTCCCTTCCTTCCCACCCTCGAGTCACCCACAAAGGTCAAACCTCTAAAACTCTCAAGCTCTACGATGGGTCTCCTAAGGAACTGTACTTACTCCAACGCTTCCAACGTCTTTACGCAACTTCGCTCTGTTCTCCAGGCAGTGTGAACCTCGTCTCATACCAAGACAACCTCATACCATAACGTTAACTCAGCACTGCACAAGCAATAACAAGCATCTAGCGGTTCATAGAACACTATGAACGCATATATATATATATATATATATATATATATATATATATATATATATATATATATATATATATATATATACATATATATATATATATTGGAATGGATCACAATTTTGCGCGTGATCAAGATATTCTTATGAGTCCACGGGGAAAATGAAACACGAAAAGTTCCCAAGTGCACTTTCGTGTAATAATCACATCATCAGGGGAGACACAAGAGAGAATATACCGTATATCAACTGACTGTTATATTTCTCTCTTGTGTCTCCCCTGATGATGTGATTATTACACGAAAGTGCACTTGGGAACTTTTCGTGTTTCATTTTCCCCGTGGAATCATAAGAAAATACATATATATATATATATATATATATATATATATATATATATATATATATATATATATATATATATATATATATATATATAACAGCACATCCAAAGTTATCCTTTGTCAACCTATGAAACCCATGACATACACAGTATTTGCGAGTTGGGATTTAGTCACTTGTTCATCCTTAGACATAATCAGAAAGAACAACATTCCACGGCCACACGGTCATAAGCAGTTGCAAGAGCCCAGGAGGGACTTAACGCCCTATATGATCAAACATTACCACTCAACAGAACACCACCCCATACTAGGCATCATATATGCCACACATGTGACATTAACCTCACTCACCACAAACCATAGTATATAGGACACTCATGTGACATTTACTCCATTCACCACAAACCATAGTCCATATGACACAACATGTCACATTTACCCTACCCACCTCAAATCTTAATGAATATGACACACAAGTGATATTTACCCCGCTCACCACAAACTTTAATACATATGACACATAGGTGACATTTACCTTAATTGCCACAAGCATTAGTACATACGTCGCACGTGTGACATTCACCCTACTCACTGCAAACATTAATATGACACACATCTACCTCGCATATCACAAACACTAAACAAAGTCCACAAACAAACCAAATACCTCAGTGCCCTCAAAGCACTCACAGGCACCAGTTTTGATTAAAAATGATTCCTTCAACATCCTCCACACAAAGCCCATGTTTCCCTCTCTAGACTATGCTTCACCTGTCTGGCCATCCATTCTCTGAGCAGTAAACATATCAGGAAGACAAATCACCCAAAACTGAGTACTCACGACAATCACCAGCTGCTTCGTAATCACACACGTTCAGTAGATGCACATAGAAATACAAATACTTCCAATGCATTCCCACCTCAACATACTTGGTATCCATGTCAGTGCAGCAGCGCTAAACCCGTCCCATCTGAGCCAATACATCAACCTCAATCAGACTCACACCTCAGCCATCTGTACTCTCAAATCCACCTCATCCCCAGTAAACACAATAGTAACAAAACAAATTCACATCGACTTGACCCGAAAAAGACAACGCAACCGTCCCCCAACCCATTCTCGCACTTCTTTCCAGAAGTGATATATTCAACTGCAACCACACTCCCCAGACAAACACGAATCACACTGCGCGCATGCCCACTGGACGCCATCCATCTCATCATCATTACCGTACAAACCCTGAATCAACAAGTCACAGAACCGCTCATGCCCAAGATACATCTTATACGTTACTGCATTGCACTTCTGTTGCATGAAAGAATATACATCACTAAACTCCATGTCAGTGGATATGGTTGACTTTCTGGGTACTAAATGAGCCTCATAAAAGGGATACTGGGATCCTATAAGTTTGAATGGAGAAAAATTGGAGGAAGTGCAGTGTTTTAGATATCTGGGAGTGGACTTAGCAGGGAATGGAACCAAGGAAGTGTGTCACAGGGTGGGGTAGGGGGCGAAGGTTCTGGAAGCGATGAAGATTGTGTTTCCGGAAAGAGAACCAAAATGGGTATGTTTGAAGGAATAGTAGTTCCAACAATATTATATGGCTGCAAAGGCATGGGCTATGGATAGGGTTGTACTGAGGAGGGTGGATGTGTTGGAAATGAAATGTTTGAGAACAATATGTGGTATGAGGTGGTTTGATCGAGTAAGTAATGAAATAGTTTGAGAGATGTGTGGAAATAAAGAATGTGGTTAAGAGAGCAGAAGAGTGTGTGTTAAAATGGTTTGGACGTATGGACAGAATGAGAGAGGAAACATTGACAAAGAGGATATGTGTGTCAGAGGTGGAGGGAACTAAGAGAAGCGGGAGACCATATTGGAGGTGGAAGAATGGAGTGAAAAAATTTGAGCGATCGAAACATGAACATACAGGAGGGTGAGAGGCGTGCAAGGAATAGAGTGAATTGGAACGATGTCGTATATCGGGGTCGACGTGTTGTCAGTGGACTGAACCAGGGCATGTGAAATGTCTACGGTAAACCATGGAAAGGTCTGTGGGGCCTGTATGTGGATAGGGAGCTGTGGTTTTGGTGCTTTACACATGACAGCTAGATACTGAGTGCGAGCGAATGTGGCCTTTTGTGTCTGTTTTCCTGGCGCTTCCTCGCTGAAGCAGGTGGTTAACATGCTGTTTCTCCATTCAACCTTACATCCCAATAAACTTGTCCCTCAACCCTGCTGAACATAATAACCTTGCTCTCATTCACATTTACTCTTAACTTTCTCCTTTCACACGCTTTTCCAAACTCAGCCACCAACTTCTGTAGTTTCTCACTTGAATAGGCCACCAATACTGAATCATCAGCAAAACAACAACTGATTCACTTTCCAGGCCTTTTCATCCCTAACAGACTACATACTTACCCCTCTCTCCAAAACTCTTGCATTTACCTCCCTAACCAACCCATCCATGAACAAATTAAACAACCATGGAGACATCACGCACCCCTGCTGAAGCCAGCCTTCACTGGGAACCAGCAACTTTCCTCTCTTCCTACTCGTACACATCCTTGCTAAAAAACTTTTCACTCCTTCTAGCAGCTTACATTCCACACCGTATACTCTTAAGACCTTCCACAAAGCATCTTTATCAACACTATCATAAGCCTTCTCCAGATCCAAATATGCCACATACAAATCCATATGTTTTTCTAAATATTTCTCACACATTCTTCAAAGCAATCACCTGATTCACTCATCCTCTACCACTTCTGAAACCACAATGCTCCTGCCCAATCTGATGATCTGTACATGGCTTCACCCTCTCAATCAATACCCTCCCATATAATTTCCCAGGAATACTCAACAAACTTATGCCTCTGTAGTTTGAACACTCACCTTTATCCCTTTTGCTTTAGTACAATGGCACTATACATGAATTCCGCCAATCCTCAGACACTTCACCATGATTCATACATACACTGAATATCCTTACCAATCAACACAGTCACCCCCTTTCTCAATAAACTCAACTGCAATACCATCCAAACCCGCCGCCTTGCCGGATTTCATCTTCCGCAAAGCTTTCACTACGTCTTCTCTCTTAACCAAACCATTCTCCATGACCCTCTCACTTCGCACGCCGACCCAACCAAAACGCCTTAAATCTGCCACTCTATCATCAAAAACATTCAGTAAACCTTCAAAATACTCACTCCATCTCCTTCTCACTTCATCAATACCTGTTATCACTTCCCCCCTCCCCCTTTGCCCCCTTCACCAATGTTTCCATTTGTTCTCTTGTCTTTCGCAAGTTATTCACCTCCTTCCAAAATATCTTTTTATTTCCCTAATTGATACTCTTTCACCCCAACTCTCATTTGCCCTCTTTTTCAAACCTTACACGACGTATAACTTTCAACTAAAAATAACAGTAATTATCATAACAGAATAGCCTAGACGTTTGTGGGAACCTCACATTCGGGTGTGGCCAGGTACATGTCTGATAAACAACTATCATTAAACTTATTTACCGAAGTTCAATCCTGAGGCAGTGTTACCCGGCCCAATCATGACACTGTGAAGGGATGTCGCTCTGACTGTGGGAGGTGTTGATGACATCACTAGCTTACAAAAAGAAAACGTCCTCGATACAATTCGTAAACAACTCCCACCTTAACAGGTCACGGATGTAAGTTTCCTCTCGTACATAATGACATGCTATATTTGAAGGCAACAGGCGTATGTCTTCATGCAGTACAGGTCTTAGTACAGATGACAGCTGAGTTTCCAAAGTGCCACTCCGTACCTAACGATCAGTCAGGTCGTTAATGAGTGAAAGTGTGTGTGTGTGTGTGTGTGTGTGTGTGTGTGTGTGTGTGTGTGTGTGTGTGTGTGATTACTATTCGTCTGTTCCTCTTGTTCTTCCGTCTTTTAAGCTTCTACACAAGTACCCTGTCTTTAGTCTTAAGTGTACACACACACACACACACACACACACACACACTAGCCTGAGCCGAGTGCCCATTCACCTAACGGTCCTTATCTGCATCTGTTTTTCTTTTCCAGGCAGATGAATTCCTCGACTGTGTAACTCTCAGGTGAGTGTTGTGGACGCGTCAGCTTCAAACGACTCGCAAATGAGGCGTGCCATCAGTCAGCTGACTTACATACATCAGTCAGATGACTTATATACATCAGTCAGATGACTTATATACATCAGTCAAACAAGAAATCAAGTGAGTCATACATGAGCTGTGCCAAGTACCAGATGATTCCTCACATATCATCTGAGACAAACACCAGCTGACTCATCAAACTGGCGACTCAAGCATAAGCTGACTTATGCATGTGACTCATTCAAGCGAAGAATCATTTGACTCACCGTCATCATCATGTGATCTGAACATCATTGAACCCACGTGAGATTTACGAATCAACAAGTTCACACAAGGCCTCCCAGGACATCAGAGGACCGTCCTGGGCAAAAGAAGATCGCCCCTGACAACAGAAAACCATCCAAGACCACCTTACTAACTCAAGTGCACACACACTGGCTGGTCAGCAAAGACCTCACACTAAACCAGAAACTTGTACAGACGCTGAAGTTACACAGACCTCAGGACAGAATACACCATCCATAATCATACATATAATATACTTGATTATACCAGTCCAGCTAAGCATGCAACAGGTCTGGAGAGATTATAATGATCATTTACTGTTGATCTACACTGATTTAGAATTGCTGGTGGTATATAAAGTTACTATGGCTGAAGAGGATGATATGACGGACGAGAAAGATGTTTGAAGCACCATACTATTGCCGCTGGACACTGCAGTCATGATCCAGTATTGCCGACGTATCCCACCACCACCAGTGAACTCCAGTCGTCTCCTGCTACCACCAGTCATCATCTCCAGTCACTTGTCATTACCGACACGTTCCAGCTAGTAACAAGAACAGTGTGTCAAGACTCTGTGTGAACTGACTTATAACTCAAAAACGTGTCTTGAAAACGGGCCATGACCCGGGACACAACCTTGCTACAACTTGACTATAAACTAGTGTAAAAAAAGAGACGTTATTTCTTATATACGTGGAGTTATCTAAGTATAAGTAAGACCGAGAAGACAACATAACCGTATGAAAAGACAGTCATGACAGACCGAAGCCATCAATAAAGGTTTAGATAAAGATTCATAGCGTTTTTATCTGATCATTACACAACAGCTTCACAGGAGACACGCACAGCCTATTAAGGCTAAAGAATAACTCTCGATCATGTCTCAAGGATTTCGAATGTCTTTTATCAACACTCTTTATCAGTAACATAGAGCACACTGTTGTAGAGTACTGCAAATCTCTATATGTACATCTAAATTGTTCCTGCACCTGTCTTTACGTAAATCTATTAACTTCAGAGTCCACAACCATCTGGTCACTTCGTCCTAACAACCAAATACACGATTTTGTGCTCAGAACATTGTCACATATTTTGCAATATCTACATCGCAGTTCACCATTAATAACCACAGTTTCCTCCGGCAACCATAACTTATATTTTCTCTCCTGGATATTAAAACTACCCAAGTAAGGTCGTGCCAGGTAGGTTGGCTAGACTGACAATGTCGGGCTAATGTGACCCCGAGAGGTCGTGCTTTTTTCTGCCACCTGGAGCAAGATGGAATTCTGACGTCACCTATGGTCACAGCTGTGGCCGTCATGGGTCGCACTCTTCATTAGCTCGAGAAACAGCGTAGCATACCACCATAACACATCTGATGTCTAACCAAGAGTTACACCAACGCCTATGTATACCAAGTCGACCCATACGCATGTGGTTGAAGCCTCTATGCTACGTCACTGGCCCTAAACAAAGAAAACGCTTTCTATACCTTTTCTCACAATATCCATACCTTCCCTCACATTATCTATACCTTCCCTCACATTATCTATACCTTCCCTCACAGTATCCATACCTTCCCTCACAGTATCCATACCTTCCCTCACAGTATCCATACCTTCCCTCACAGTTTCCTTGCAATTGAGGGTTCAGGGCCTCAATTCCTCCCTCTGGCTAGACGAGAGACACTTAAGCGTGTGCAAAAGAAAGTATGCGGATGAGTTGCTGCCTTGATGGGGAAGTTAAAGGAGACAGGCTACTCGTACGCCTTATGGAGAAAAGATGGTGCAAATCTTACAGGTGAAGACAAGCTTGTGTTTTCGCCTTCACTGAGAAATATATTACCCTTTAAGACTAGTAAAATGACGATGCACAGGTAGTGTGTGATAGGGAAGATGATGGTGAGGGGCTGACGATGCATAGGTGGTGTGTGGCAGGGGAGATGATGGTGAGAGTCTGACGATACATAACCAGTGGTTCGTAGGAAAGATGATGTTGAAGATAAGAGTGTCACAGAAGTGCTCTTATGTTACTGTGACGTAATAACCTGGACTTGGTCCCTCCTCTGTAAAATCTTACGGATGAAATGACACCTTGTCAACATGACGGTTAGAAGCGAGGCGTGTGAGGCGACCACTGGGCGAGGCGCTGGCACTTGTGATGATGCATTACTAACATGTGTGTAGTATTGGATCATTCTGCTCTGCCTACACTGTGCTCACCTCAACCGCAACAGGTCTCAGTTGTAACCGCTGCTCCTGCTATTGATCCTCAGGTGAACTACTGCTCCTGATATCAACCATTGGTCCAGTTGTTTTTGCTCTTGCTGTTCTGGTGAACTACTGCTCCTGATACTAATTATGTGAGGTGATATAAATGTTTATCTTATACAGATAAACAATGGTCTCGCAGTAATGAGCGGTACAGAGTCCCTGTTAAGTATATTGTATATAGAATTTTTCATACAGTTCTGTGAACAGTAAGGTACATATGTGGTGTATGCGTAGGGACAGTGCTTCCCACATGGTATAACATGATATTTTCTGCAACTTCCTGCTGGAGAAAATATCATGTCTTTATTCCATGTTGTCGTCCAGGTAAGACACAACACAATGTTTTCTACCACAATGTTTTACTGTTGTGTGATTGCTCACTGTGTCTCTCCCAGCGATGAGAACCTTCGCCATGAAGCTGCTGATCACCTTGATCCTGACGGAGGCGCTGCTGGTGTTCACTGGTTACCCTAGAGCATATGGGCAGAGGAATATTGACGAAGGGAGAGGCTTAAGTAGAAAGCCGTTGAAAGTAGGTGAGTTAACATAAAACTACCATTCACTTGCCCAAAGCTATTCCAGATGTCATCCTTTGCTCCGTTCCCAAGTACCTGATGTGGATCAAGTACTCACAGCTTCTCAGTTCACTCACATACATCCTTATCTTGATGTCCAGTTTGCTAACGTGAACTTGAACTTCCACATACTATAAGCTCTTCATAACTCCTTAGTTTGTACTTGTGTTGACCTGTTTAGTGAGACTAGCGTCACTGATCACGCTCCCATCCTTACAGTCTAAAGTTGTGCTCTACACGCGATCCAATATCACTCACTCTTCTGGAATCCTCATCTGGAACACCTCCAGCCCTTGACAATTCACTTCACATATTTGTTCATCTCCTATGCAGTCGACCGCTTCCAGTACCTTTTGTTCTATGCGATCACATATTACCTTACATGTTCAACTATATATTGCTATATAGTATCTAACTGGTGTTACCGGATTCCGTAAGTGAAAAGTTAAGGCAAAGCTGTATCATCGTCTGTTTATGAAAGGGAGTATAGTTTCGTCGAAGAACTTCACGCTCCTTATACGTCCATCACTTCCCTGCAACTGATGGTATATACATAAACGCCCACACACGCACATATACATACCTATACATTTCAACGTATACATACACAAACATATACATGTATACACATGTACATATTCATACTTGCTGCCCTCATCCATTCTCGTCGCCACCCTGCCACACATGATAGAGCCCCCCCCCCCCCCCCCCCCCCCCCCCCCCCCATCCCACTCGTGCACGAGGTAGCGCTAGGAAAAGACAACAAAGGCCACATTCGTTCACACTCAGTCTCTAGCTGTCATGTGTAATGCTCCGAAACCACAGCTCCCTTTCCACATCACGTTATTACCATCACTGCTGAAATATTAATATCTCTTATGTATCTTTATTACCTTTACGCTGGGAACTGCCAGCGTTTCCCGAACCTGTCTATGAATGACAAAATGAGCGAGTACTGTTACGTCAGGTCTGTATGATATAGATCTTTCTTATTTCTTGAAATATAGCACATAGAATATTCTGAGAGAGCTTGGGAAGTGAGTCAGTTGTTGTTCGCTGATGATACAGCGCTGGTGGCTGATTCATGTGAGAAACTGCAGAAGCTGGTGACTGAGTTTGGTAAAGTGTGTGAAAGAAGAAAGTTAAGAGTAAATGTGAATAAGAGCAAGGTTATTAGGTACAGTAGGGTTGAGGGTCAAGTCAATTGGGAGGTGAGTTTGAATGGAGAAAAACTGGAGGAAGTGAAGTGTTTTAGATATCTGGGAGTGGATCTGGCAGCGGATGGAACCATGGAAGCGGAAGTGGATCATAGGGTGGGGGAGGGGGCGAAAATTCTGGGAGCCTTGAAGAATGTGTGGAAGTCGAGAACATTATCTCGGAAAGCAAAAATGGGTATGTTTGAAGGAATAGTGGTTCCAACAATGTTGTATGGTTGCGAGGCGTGGGCTATGGATAGAGTTGTGCGCAGGAGGATGGATGTGCTGGAAATGAGATGTTTGAGGACAATGTGTGGTGTGAGGTGGTTTGATCGAGTAAGTAACGTAAGGGTAAGAGAGATGTGTGGAGATAAAAAGAGCGTGGTTGAGAGAGCAGAAGAGGGTGTTTTGAAATGGGTTGGGCACATGGAGAGAATGAGTGAGGAAAGATTGACCAAGAGGATATATGTGTCGGAGGTGGAGGGAACGAGGAGAAGAGGGAGACCAAATTGGAGGTGGAAAGATGGAGTGAAAAAGATTTTGTGTGATCGGGGCCTGAACATGCAGGAGGGTGAAAGGAGGGCAAGGAATAGAGTGAATTGGAGCGATGTGGTATACCGGGGTTGACGTGCTGTCAGTGGATTGAATCAGGGCATGTGAAGCGTCTGGGGTAAACCATGGAAAGCTGTGTAGGTATGTATATTTGCGTGTGTGGACGTATGTATATACATGTGTATGGGGGTGGGTTGGGCCATTTCTTTCGTCTGTTTCCTTGCGCTACCTCGCAAACGCGGGAGACAGCGACAAAGCAAAAAAAAAAAAAAAAAAATATATATATGTATATATATATATATATATATATATATATATATATATATATATATATATATATATCTGATGACGGCAAACAGTGAATGTATACCTTGCATTGCGACAGACAATACGGTGGACGAGTGAGAAAGTCGGACCGACCAAATCTGCCCAGTTTCATCGACTGCATATCCGCACGTTGTCCTCAACCACAGAGTGAGTATTGCTACTGAGGTTTCAATAATCTCATCACTTTTAGTTGTTGTAATAGCGTTTGAAAACACATATGTAATATATCGTATACAGACACGTCACTGTAGCACCGGCAACTACTATAGAAATGTTATGACACATACAACACCTGTCATCCATCTCATCAGGGACCGTCTCCACACTGGATCACACACCATCTCTGGGGAGGTAAAGGTATCTCTGCTGTTGTGTAAATGTTCCTAGTTTATCATTGTTATATTTCCTGAGACACATCAAGTGCAATATTTTTGATGTACAGGAATAAGACTGAGACGGTTGGTAAAATCAGTGAGGGTGATTATAGTAAGGCTTTCTGTAGTCTAAATAACTTTCTGTAGTCTAAATGACTTGACCTATCATGACCTTGGTTGTAGTGAGGCTTTCTGTAGTCTAAATAACTTGACCTACCATGACTTTGATTGTCGTGAGGAGTTTTATCATCTAAATAACGTGACCTACTTGACATGACCCACAAATGGTTCTTGGAAGATTATTCTATGTTCGCAAGTGTCATTTATGAAGGTAATAATTGTCCTTGTGATCCCCATGTTAAAGACGCCCGCTGTTGTTGTGTGGACGATGGTGGAGAGTGAGGTACACTTGTGGCTCACATCTCCACCAGCGTCTGCTGGACACACTGATGACTGGCCTCCTGACCTGCCTGCTGGACCCCAACCTGACCTGGACCTGCTGATGAGCCACAATGTTTAGCATGACCTGCTCTGACCTGTCCTCCGCCACCACAAGCACCGCCTGACCTGCCCGCACATCCTCCACAACTGCACCAGCTGATGACGTCATCCTGCCACCATCTTTGTGTGTACCAAGTGTCCCAGGTTGTCTTACTACAACACTTGTCAAACACTTCCTCTTGAGTGTATAATTCCCCTGAATAACTGCCGGGATGTACACCCTTCATCATCTTACCAACTTGTGGACCACGAAGACAATAACTAGTAAACATGATTAATCCACCCTATAACTTGCTTTGGATACGAATTTTACTTTCTGAATGTAAGTGGCAATGTCTGTGATTCCATTATCCTTACAACAGATTCTTCAGCCGGCGATGAACTTAAGTTTTATCACTTTCGGCGCATTAATGGCCAGACACAGTCCACGTGAACACTTCCTCAACAAGGTCCCTAACCTCCCTGCGCAGTCTTTCCCAACCCTCTATGCACCGTCCTCACTCCTGTGTGAGACCCTTCTCTAACCAAACACCCACCCCCAAGCACGACCCAGACCCCCATTACATGGTAGCCAGTCGGGCCACTATGTCCACGGTAGCCTGTGTGGTTTCTATTGGTAGTGGCCTGAGCCGAACATTGTTCGTTATGTATAGATGAAAAAGTATTGTTTTCTGTGAGGTACTTCACGGGAAAGTGTTCCGACTGTGCTTTTGGTCACACTCAACATCCCACCAAGCTGATAGCCGATCCGTAATGACGTTCCGGACTTATTAATATTGGCCATATACACAGAAACTAGACATATAAATTGCAACACCATTACTCCATTAAAGTCAAAGTAAGACAACACCTGGTTGAGAATTCTCCATGTGTTTGCCTCAGCAGCATGTGTTTACCTCATCATAGGATATGCTGCCATGTATACATCTTACACCACCGACGGAACCATTAACAATAAACGGACACAACTTCATACAAACCCTCATAGTCAGGAGAGTGACTAGAAAAACAAGTGATGGTGTAAGACGTCTGCCTACCAACAAGATGTCCAAATGCAAGCGACGCTAAGTTCCTTATTTGTGACGCACTCACACTACACATGCATACGATATGAAAAAAAAAAAATAAATCATTTAACTCTGGTAAATAATCACACGAACTTTACCAAAATTCGTGCATACGATCCTCTTTTCACATAAAGTTTCAAAATTACACATTTGCCACTTATCTTCATGATCATACCACATACACTGTGTGGACTGCACTACTACACCCAACTACCCTCACCTTAACTTGCAGGAGAACATTCTGCTTTCAGTTTTCATAAGCACAAAACATCAGTTCCGTTTCATAATCTACTTCAGTATTACAGTATCGCTGACATCAGAGCGCTGAAATTCTTATGTCCACTTATACACGTACATCATCAGTTTAGAGCAACGTCCCGAACAGTGCACTTCTGCCAACATTAACTCCAACCCATATCCCAAGGTCTTGCTAAAATTACTAGCGTTCTTGTGCCATCAGAAATACACACTCATCAGGCTGGTGTTAATTGTAAAGAATTTTAGTCAAAACATTGGCTCATATCTTGTTCAGCTGAACCTTATGAACAAACAACACCACTTAACCTGCTTATGGACTGAATCTTTCTCGACTCATATGATTCAACATAACCAAACGGTCTGTACAAGAACGGTTACATGTAAGGTTTGAAGTGGGATTAAAAATGATCTCTTGAGCTAACCTTAAACCTACCACTGATGTTTTCCTACTGGTAATGAGGTATATTGTGTTACTAACACCATATCCCTCAGTTGCCCATCCATGATTTGCTTTAGTAACAATATTTCATAAATCGTCCCGAAAATGTTTGTGAATAGCCTACGGCACACCGAGGCGGGTGTCGGTGCTCAAACCGTTAGAAACACTAGTAGCAGCAACCAGATGTAAGATGATTTTACCCTGAGAGTGTCAGATGCTTGAACGGATTCTCTTTTTTTTTTTTGCCGACAACAGTCGAGTTTAGAAAATTTTCTCTATTTCATTATCATTGTTTCATTTATAATAGTATTATGAAAAAAATATTCCAGTGATGTCAAAAAGATAAAAATAGACTTGAGAGTAACTATATTACCACTGTACAATCATTGCTCCCTTTTCCATCAACTTGGGATGGATCAATAACTTACAAGAACGCCTCCTTTGTGGAGTCGAATTCAACAGATCTAGGTCATAAACCCAACCCTACAGGCTGACACATTCCAGGGTCGCCTCATTACTTTTAGTAGCTTTGCTTCCCTGCTGCCCCGTGTGAGGGTATTGAAGCAACTGACGATATATATGTAGTGACTGACAGTGAAGATGACTAGTGAGGGACTGATGACATGCTGGTAGTGAGTGATAGTGAGGATGATTAGTGAGGGACTGACGATATACTGGTAGTGGGTGACAGTGAAGATGATTAATGAGGGACTGACGATAGTGAGTGACAGTGAAGATGATAGTGAGGGACTGACGATAGTGAGTGACAGTGAAGATGATAGTGAGGGACTGACTATATACAGGTAGTGTGTCACAGTTAAGATGGTGTTGAGGGACTGTCAATACATAGCTAATATGTGAAGGTCAGATGATGGTTGAAGTTAGTGTGGTGCAGCAGAAGTGCTCTTGTGTTACTGTGACGTAGTATCTTGGACTTGGTCCGTCCTCTGTATAACCTTTCGTATGCGACGATATCGTGACACCTTGGCTGTCAGCCGCCAGGCGTGTAAGGCAACCATTAGGAGAGGCGTTGGTGCCTGTGGTGACGCATTAATAACTGCATATAACCCGGCACGGCTCCCGCTGTGTCCACCTCTTCTGTCGCAATCCACCTCCCCTGTCGCACCAGTTCTCAGTTGCAGTGCTTGTGCTTTCACCGATCCTTCGCTGAACTGCCGCTTCTGTTGCTGAACTTCAGTTCATTTCCTGCTACTGGTCCAAGTGAACGACACCTCCTTCAGCTACTGATCACGGTGAGATGATGTTGCTAATTCCCTTGGCTGAACAAACCAGGTTGACTCAGTCTTGATCCTTGACGATGGCTAGTCTCATACTTCGCATGTATCGAATTTCTTTACAGTTCTTGACGTAGTACAGTATATCTGTAGTACCTGAAGAGTCCCTTACAATACATACAGTGATCCTACTCTGGCTTCCTGCTGGAGAAAACACAGTGTGTTCATCTCATGTCTCAAAACCTGCCAGGGTGAACGGATGTCTACCCTTTTACAGTACTCTGTAAAACTAGGTTCTTTTTCCATGTCTTCTTTTGTGCACACAGACTAAACTCATATTCTGGGACCCCAAGGGGTCTGGCCTGGAGGAGGAGGACGCCTCCACACTCCAGTCGTTCACTAGGGTCCTGAGCCAGCACCTTGGCGAAGGTGGAGTACGAGGGATCCTTGTACCTGAGGCATCATTGATGGTAGTGGGAAGGTCAGGGTAGTGCGACTGGTCGTAAGGATCCTGCGACTGGTCGTAAGGATCCTGTGGCTGGTCGTAAGGATCCTGCGGGTGGTCGCAAGGATCCTGATTCTGGTCGTAAGGATCCTGCGACAGGTCGTAAGGATCCTGCGGCAGGTCGTAAGGATCCTGCGGCAGGTCGTAAGGATCCTGCGACTAGTCGTAAGGATCCTGCGGGTGGTCGCAAGGATCCTGATTCTGGTCGTGAGGATCCTGTGGATATCCTATTTTGTTCTTTAGGAACATGAGCCTTGTACCATCCTTAAATAAAATATAATTCAAATTGATTACATTACGTTCTCTGCCTCTACAGTTGCATGAAGGTTCTGCATATCTTCACGTCAACCGACGTAAAACGAAAGCCATGAGGCTGCTGGTCACGCTCCTCCTAACGTCGACTCTGTTGATGGCAGTTGATGGGTTTTTTGGACCATTCAGCTTCCGACGAATGATAAGGCTGGGAGAAGGTAAGTCACGAGAACTAGAGGACTGGTATCCACCTATGCATTATAGGATGCTAACCTAACCTAACCTAACCTACCTCCTCCGGTCATCTGAGGCCACTTGAGGGAATAACTCTTCTTAGGTCATGATTTACGCCCAATCACGATACCAATTTCTTTTTTTTTCCTAGATAGCTGAGACTGCAACTGCAATTATGTATTTATCATTTAACCGCAGTCTCTCGTGTTAGCGAGGTAGCACAAGGAAACAGATAAGGAATGGCCCAATCTATCCACATACACATGTATATACATAAACCCCCCCACACACATATACATACATATACATACATATACATTTCAACGTATTTATACATAGACATATACATATATACACATGCACATATCCATACTTGCTGCCTTCATCCATTCCCGTCGTAACCCCGCCACAAACGAAATAGTAACCACCCCTTCCCAGCAGGGCAGCGTCAGGAAGAGACAAAAAAGGCCATATTCGTTCACACTCAGTCTCCAGCTGTCATGTGTAATACACCGAAACCACAGCTTCCTTTCCACATCCAGGCCCCACAGACTTCTCATTAGTTTACCCCAGACGTTTCACATGCCCTGGTTCAATTCACTGATAACACGTCGACTCGGGTATACCACATAATTCTAATTCACTCTATTCCTTGCACGCCTTTCACACTCCTGTATGTTTAGGCTCCGATCGCTCAGAATCTTTTTCACTCCATCCTTCCACCTCCAATTCGGTCTCCCGCTTCTTCTTCTCTCCACCTCTGACACATATATCCTCTTTGTCAATCTTTCCTCACTCATTCTCTCCATTTGTCCAAACCATTTCAACGCACCCTCTTCTCCTCTCTCAACCACACTCTTTTCATTACCACACATCTCTCTCACCTTTTTCGTTATTTACTCGGTCAAACCACCTCACACCACATACTGACCTCAAACATTTCCTTGCGAACACATCCAACCTCCTCCGCACAACCTTATCTATAGCCCACGTCTCGCAACCATATAACATTGTTGGAACCACTATTCTTTCAAACATAACCAGTTTTGCTCTCCAAGGTAAGGTTCTAGTCTTCCACAAATTCTTCAACGCTCCTAGAACCTTCGCTCCGTCACCCACCCTGTGATTCACTTCCGTTTCCATGGTTCCATCCGCCGCTAATTCCACTCCCAGATATCTAAAACACTTCACTTCCTACATTTTTACTCCATTCCAACTTACCACCCAATGAACTTGTCCCTCAACCCTACTGAGCCTAATAACCTTGCTCATATTCACATTTACTCTCAACTTTCTTCTTTCACACACTTTACCAATCTCAGTCACCAACTTCTGCAGTTTCTCACCTGAATCAGCCACCAGCGCTGTATTATTAGCCAAAAACAACTGACTCGCTTCCCAAGCCCTCTCATCCAGAATAGACTGCATACTTGCCCCTCTCTTGCATTCACCTCCCTAAACATCGACATCCACTGAGAACCAATCACTTTCCTCTCTTCCTACACGTACACATGCCTTACATCCTCGAAAAAAACTTTTCACTGCTTCTGGCAACTTGCCTCCCACCCCATATACTCTTAAAACCTTCCACAAAGCATCTCTTTCCACCCTATCATATGCCTTATCCAGATCCATAAATGCTACATACAAATCCATCTCTTTTCCTAGGTATTTCTCACATACATTCTTCAAAGCAAACACCTGATCCACACATCCTCTACCACTTCTGAAACCACACTGCTCTTCCCCAATCTGATGCTTTGTACATGCCTCCACCCTCTCAATCAGCACCCTCCTAGGGTACAACTGGTGTCACTGGGTTTTCAGTGTCGTGATTGGTAATGGTTAAGAGCTTGTGGATTCATGTGCTGAAAAAAGACTGGTGATTGGGAATCCCTGGTTTAAATATATATATATATATATATATATATATATATATATATATATATATATATATATATATATATATATTTATTATACTTTGTCGCTGTCTCCCGCGTTTGCGAGGTAGCGCAAGGAAACAGACGAAAGAAATGGCCCAACCCCCCCCCCCCATACACATGTATATACATACGTCCACACACGCAAATATACATACCTACACAGCTTTCCATGGTTTACCCCAGACGCTTCACATGCCTTGATTCAATCCACTGACAGCACGTCAACCCCGGTATACCACATCGCTCCAATTCACTCTATTCCTTGCCCTCCTTTCACCCTCCTGCATGTTCAGGCCCCGATCCCACAAAATCTTTTTCACTCCATCTTTCCACCTCCAATTTGGTCTCCCTCTTCTCCTCGTTCCCTCCACCTCCGACACATATATCCTCTTGGTCAATCTTTCCTCACTCATTCTCTCCATGTGCCCAAACCACTTCAAAACACCCTCTTCTGCTCTCTCAACCACGCTCTTTTTATTTCCACACATCTCTCTTACCCTTACGTTACTCACTCGATCAAACCACCTCACACCACACATTGTCCTCAAACATCTCATTTCCAGCACATCCATCCTCCTGCGCACAACTCTATCCATAGCCCACGCCTCGCAACCATACAACATTGTTGGAACCACTATTCCTTCAAACATACTCATTTTTGCTTTCCGAGATAATGTTCTCGACTTCCACACATTCTTCAAGGCCCCCAGAATTTTCGCCCCCTCCCCCACCCTATGATCCACTTCCGCTTCCATGGTTCCATCCGGTGACAGATCCACTCCCAGATATCTAAAACACTTCACTTCCTCCAGTTTTTCTCCATTCAAACTCACCACCCAATTGACTTGACCCTCAACCCTACTGTACCTAATAACCTTGCTCTTATTCACATTTACTCTTAACTTTCTTCTTCCACACACTTTACCAAACTCAGTCACCAGCTTCTGCAGTTTCTCACATGAATCAGCCACCAGCGCTGTATCATCAGCGAACAACAACTGAC
Source organism: Panulirus ornatus (assembly GCF_036320965.1). Taxonomy (NCBI): domain Eukaryota; kingdom Metazoa; phylum Arthropoda; class Malacostraca; order Decapoda; family Palinuridae; genus Panulirus; species Panulirus ornatus. The sequence continues at coordinate 28,447,450 of NC_092233.1, read as the reverse complement.
TCACTTCCCAAGCTCTCTCATCCCCAACAGACTTCATACTTGCCCCTCTTTCCAAAACTCTTGCATTTACCTCCCTAACAACCCCATCCATAAACAAATTAAACAACCATGGAGACATCACACACCCCTGCCGCAAACCTACATTCACTGAGAACCAATCACTTTCCTCTCTTCCTACACGTACACATGCCTTACATCCTCGATAAAAACTTTTCACTGCTTCTAACAACTTTCCTCCCACACCATATATTCTTAATACCTTCCACAGAGCATCTCTATCAACTCTATCATATGCCTTCTCCAGATCCATAAATGCTACATACAAATCCATTTGCTTTTCTAAGTATTTCTCACATACATTCTTCAAAGCAAACACCTGATCCACACATCCTCTACCACTTCTGAAACCACACTGCTCTTCCCCAATCTGATGCTCTGTACATGCCTTCACCCTCTCAATCAATACCCTCCCATATAATTTACCAGGAATACTCAACAAACTTATACCTCTGTAATTTGAGCACTCACTCTTATCCCCTTTGCCTTTGTACAATGGCACTATGCACGCATTCCGCCAATCCTCAGGCACCTCACCATGAGTCATACATACATTAAATAACCTTACCAACCAGTCAACAATACAGTCACCCCCTTTTTTAATAAATTCCACTGCAATACCATCCAAACCTGCTGCCTTGCCGGCTTTCATCTTCCGCAAAGCTTACACTACCTCTTCTCTGTTTACCAAATCATTTTCCCTAACCCTCTCACTTTGCACACCACCTCGACCAAAACACCCTATATCTGCCACTCTATCATCAAACACATTCAACAAACCTTCAAAATACTCACTCCATCTCCTTCTCACATCACCACTACTTGTTATCACCTCCCCATTTGCGCCCTTCACTGAAGTTCCCATTTGCTCCCTTGTCTTACGCACTTTATTTACCTCCTTCCAGAACATCTTTTTATTCTCCCTAAAATTTAATGATACTCTCTCACCCCAACTCTCATTTGCCCTTTTTTTCACCTCTTGCACCTTTCTCTTGACCTCCTGTCTCTTTCTTTTATACATCTCCCACTCAATTGCATTTTTTCCCTGCAAAAATCGTCCAAATGCCTCTTCTCTTCTCTTTCACTAATACTCTTACTTCTTCATCCCACCACTCACTACCCTTTCTAATCAACCCACCTCCCACTCTTCTCATGCCACAAGCATCTTTTGCGCAATCCATCACTGATTCCCTAAATACATCCCATTCCTCCCCCACTCCCCTTACTTCCATTGTTCTCACCTTTTTCCATTCTGTACTCAGTCTCTCCTGGTACTTCCTCACACAGGTCTCCTTCCCAAGCTCACTTACTCTCACCACCCTCTTCACCCCAACATTCACTCTTCTTTTCTGAAAACCCATACAAATCTTCACCTTAGCCTCCACAAGATAATGATCAGACATCCCTCCAGTTGCATCTTTCAGCACATTAACATCCAAAAGTCTCTCTTTCGCACGCCTGTCAATTAACACGTAATCCAATAACGCTCTCTGGCCATCTCTCCTACTTACATAAGTATACTTATGTATATCTCTCTTTTTAAACCAGGTATTCCCAATCATCAGTCCTTTTTCAGCACATAAATCTACAAGCTCTTCACCATTTCCATTTACAACACTGAACACCCCATGTATACCAATTATTCCCTCAACTGCCACATTACTCACCTTTGCATTCAAATCACCCATCACTATAACCCGGTCTCGTGCATCAAAACCACAGACACACTCATTCAGCTGCTCCCAAGACACTTGCCTCTCATGATCTTTCTTCTCATGCCCAGGTGCATATGCACCAATAATCACCCACCTCTCTCCATCAACTTTCAGTTTTACCCATATTAATCGAGAATTTACTTTCTTACATTCTATCACATACTCCCACAACTCCTGTTTCAGGAGTATTGCTACTCCTTCCCTTGCTCTTGTCCTCTCACTAACCCCTGACTTTACTCCCCAGCCATTCCCAAACCACTCTTCCCCTTTACCCTTGAGCTTCGTTTCACTCAGAGCCAAAACATCCAGGTTCCTTTCCTCAAACATACTACCTATCTCTCCTTTTTTCACATCTTGGTTACATCCACACACATTTAGTCACCCCACTCTGAGCCTTCGAGGAGGATGAGCACTCCCCGCGTGACTCCTTCTTCTGTTTCCCATTTTAGAAAGTTAATACAAGGAGGGGAGGATTTCTGGCCCCCCGCTCCCGTCCCCTCTAGTCGCTTTCTACGACACGCGAGGAATACGTGGGAAGTATTCTTTCACCCCTATCACCAGGGATAATATACATATATATATACATATACACATACACACACATACACACGCACATATACACACACACACACATACATATATATACATATGAAAAATGTAAGAAACAATTTAGAAAACTGAAACTTCTAGCTTGAAATGAATGAAAAATGAATGTCACATAATGGTTCAACCTCTGGCTATGGAAAAAGGAAATGTATAATTTATTTACACAAACGTCAATAGCAGTTCTCATCAATTTAACCACTGCATCAATAAACTTCAATAGAGGAATATAACAGTCAGTTGATATTCCTCTCTTCTGTCTCCCCTGATGATGTGATTATTACACGAAAGTGCACTTGGAAACTTTTCGTGTTTCATTTTCCCCGTGGACTCATAGGAATATCTTGATCACGCGCAAAATTGTGATCCTTTCCAATATATATATATATATATATATATATATATATATATATATATATATATATATATATATATATATATATATATATATATATATCATTTATTTATTTTGCTTTGTCGCTGTCTCCCACGTTTGCGAGGTAGCCCAAGGAAACAGACGAAAGAAATGGCCCAACCCACCCCCATACACATGTATATACATAAACGTCCACACACGCAAATATACATACCTATATATCTCAATGTACACGTATATATACACACACAGACACATACATATATACCCATGCACACAATTCACACTGTCTGCCTTTATTCATTCCCATCGCCATCTCGCCACACATGGAATACCATCCCCCTCCCCCCTCATGTGTTGCGAGGTAGCGCTAAGAAAAGACAACAAAGGCCCCATTCGTTCACACTCAGTCTCTATCTGTCATGCAATAATGCCCGAAACCACAGCTCCCTTTCCACATCCAGGCCCCACACAACTTTCCATGGTTTACCCCAGACGCTTCACATGCCCTGATTCAATCCACTGACAGCACGTCAACCCCGGTATACCACATCGATCCAATTCACTCCATTCCTTGCCCGCCTTTCACCCTCCTACATGTTCAGGCCCCGATCACTCAAAATCTTTTTCACTCCATCTTTCCACCTCCAATTTCGTCTCCCACTTCTCCTCGTTCCCTCCACCTCCGACACATATATCCTCTTGGTCAATCTTTCCTCACTAATTCTCTCCATGTGCCCAAACCATTTCAAAACACCCTCTTCTGCTCTCTCAACCACGCTCTTTTTATTTCCACACATCTCTCTTACCCTTACATTACTTACTCGATCAAACCACATCACACCACACATTGTCCTCAAACATCTCATTTCCAGCATATCCACCCTCCTACGCACAACTCTATCCATAGCCCACGTCTCGCAACCATACAACATTGTTCCTTCAAACATACCCATTTTTGCTTTCCGAGATAATGTTCTCGACTCCCACACATTCTTCAAGGCTCCCAGGATTTTCGCCCCCTCCCCCACCCTATGATTCTCTTCCGCTTCCATGGTTCCATCCGCTGCCAGATCCACTCCCAGATATCTAAAACACTTTACTTCCTCCAGTTTTTCTCCATTCAAACTTACCTCCCAACTGACTTGACCCTCAACCCTACTGTACTTAATAGCCTTGCTCTTATTCACATTTACTCTTAACTTTCTTCTTTCACACACTTTACCAAACTCAGTCACCAGCTTCTGCAGTTTCTCACATGAATCAGCCACCAGCGCTGTATCATCAGCGAACAACAACTGACTCACTTCCCAAGCTCTCTCATCCCCAACAGACTTCATACTTGCCCCTCTTTCCAAAACTCTTGCATTCACCTCCCTAACAACCACATCCATAAACAAATTAAACAACCATGGAGACATCACACACCCCTGCCGCAAACCTACATTGACTGAGAACCAATCACTTTCCTCTCTTTCTACACGTACACATGCCTTACATCCTCGATAAAAACTTTTCACTGCTTCTAACGATGAAGAATGTGTGGAAGGAGAGAACGTTATCTCGGAGAGCAAAAATGGGTATGCTTGAAGGAATAGTAGTCCAACAATATTATATGGTTGCAAGGCATGGGCTATAGATAGGGTTGTGCGGATGAGGGTGGATAGGTTGGAAATGAAATGTATGAAGACAATATATGGTGTGAGGTGGTTTGGTCGAGTAAGTAATGAAGGGTAAGAGAGATGTGTGGAAGCAGAGAGAGTGCGGTTGAGACAGCAGAAGAGGGTGTGTTGAAATGGTTTGGACGTATGGAGAGAATGAGTGAGGAAAGATTGACAAAGAGGATATATGTGTCAGAAGTGGAGAGGACAAGGAGAAGCGGAGGACCAACCTGGAGGTGGAAGGATGGAATGAAAAAGACTTTGAGCAATCGGGGCCTGAACGTACAGGAGGGTGAAAGGCGTGCAAGGAATCGAGTGAATTGGAACGATGTGGTATACTGGGGTCGACGTGCTTCCAATGGACTGAACAAGGGCATGTGAAACGTCTTGGGTAAACCATAGAAAGGTCTAAGAGGCCTGGAGGTGGATAGGAGCCGTGGTTTCGGTGCATCACACATGACAGCTAGAGCGTGAGTGTGAATGAGTGTGTCCTTTTTGTCTGTTTTCCTGGCGCTACCTCGCTGAAGCGAGGGGCAGCGATACTGTTTCCTGTGGGGCGGGGTTGCGCCAGGAGTGGATGAGGGCAAGCATGAGCATGTACATGTGTATATATGTAGATGTCTGTACGAGAATGTATAAGTGTATATGTTTATATGTATATGTGCGTGTATGGACGTTTATGTGTAAATGAGAGGATGGCCCATTCTTCGTCTGTTTAATGGCGCTACCCCGCTGTCGCGGAAAACGGAGATCTAATATATATATATATATTATATATATATGTATATATATATATATATATATATATATATATATATATATATATATATATATATATATATACATGATTCATTCAATTATTTATTCAAATATAGCGTTAATGGGATGGCCTTGATTAAGGCGTCAGCAGCCTGCGCAGTCTCAGCTAACATACAAAAATATACATACATTATTATAACTACATTTATGTTACCATTAATGAGATGTAGAAACCTCTCATGTATCATTGCTTACAATCACACTCGACGTCTGGCGGTGGCGGTGACACCTTTAACCAACTAACCAAAGTCATCGGCTGTCTGGAAACCCAGCTGGCAAGCAGGTTCGAATGCCTCCAGAGCCTGAACACATCCAGCCTGACGACAATGAAAGGTCAGTTGATCCTTCTCTCACCTTCTGTATCATGTATATTTTTCTCATTTTTCTGTGACATAATTACCATATTGATTACATGGACACGGAACTGTGGGAAAGAACAAAATGTCTCTACAATACAATATTCTGGCAGATGTGGAACAGCGACTGGCCAACTTCACCAGTTGCTTCACAGCGCAATGTAACATCGGAATATAGTGTGAGTATCTATAACCTTGTTTTTATTGTTTGTTTAATCTTTTGGGGTCGTTGTTGTGGTACATTCCCGCAGCAGATAACTGGCGAGTGTCATTTATGAAGGTAATAATTGTCCTTGTCATCCCCAGGTTAGAGTCGCCAGCTGTTGTTGTGTGGACGATGGTGGAGAGTGAGGTACACTTCTGGCTCACATCTCCACCAGCGTCTGCTGGACACCCTGATGACTGGCCTCCTGACCTAGGTCAGCCTGCTGGACCCCAACCTGACCTGGACCTGCTGATGAGCCACAATGTTTAACATGACCTGTTCTGACCTGTCCTCCGCCACCACAAGCACCGCCTGACCTGCCCACACATCCTCCACAACTGCACCAGGAAGATGTGTCGTCAGTCTTTACCAGAGACGACACATCTGCTCTTCTAGATCCGGTCTTACTGACGGTGGATGGGAATATCTTGCAACTTACTGATATAAAAGATATAGACAAAATGTCAGCATTAAATGGAATAAATAATATATCATTTGAAAACGAGTTAAAAAAAGCTGCAAATGAGATACATTTAAATCTCTGATTTCTCTCTTCAATAAGTCACACGTTACAAGGAAAGTTACAGAAGACCTGAAGAATGTCAGTGTAACCTTAATATACAAAGGAAGTAACAAGTTTCTGCTTGGGAATCATTATCCAATTAGCTTAACGCCTGTAGTTGCCACTCTTATGCCAATCATCATTCAAGGTACGTCTGTAAGTCACTCATATCTCCATTCCATTCTTAGCTTATATCTGGAGAAATCCTGGTTTACGACAAACTTAAGACGTATGATGGATGAGAGTAAGCAGTTCATCATTCCAGAATGCAGTGGCGTTCCTCACTGTTCCGTCAAACAGCCTACTCTCATTATCCTCTCCACAGTGGATCTCTCACCAGGTTTTGGCCCTGTTGAATCTTATGCCTAAAGACACCTTCCTCCCCCCTTCAGCTCCTTACCACAACACTCGTTCTCCTTCACGTACTAAACATATATTCTCTCAGTTAGGACGTATGTGTAGCATCTCAGAATAGAGAGGTAGTAAACTGGATGAATCTAAAGACCCAATTTCTCCCTGAATTTCTTCATGTCACCCGTTTCCTCCTGTTCAAAATCACGACAAGTCACTTCTGTAATAACATATCCATGTGATACCCATATCCTCCACTCTGTCCTGTAGACCACGCAATCAACACCACAAACTCTGAGTCCCAAACGCCTGGATGAGCTCCGAAGATCAATCATGAAAACCAATTTGTTTATGACTCGCACCAGCGACACGTAATGGATTACGGTGTCAAATACCAGAATTCGCAGACGACATTAACTTTGGAAATATAACGACAGCAAAGAGCTAAACTAACACAGTTGTGAGCTGATGGAAAAGAACTGGTGTAGTGGCCTCACGTGTGGCACAGGAACGTCAATGACAATAATCACAAAGTTTTACGCATCGGAAGTGTGAACTCTGGTGACCTACGTAACATGATGAAAAATACTGATGCGTTAAGTTCCTGGATGACCAACACACACACACACACACACACACACACACACACATAAAAAAAAAAAATCAAATCTGGGTAGCGCATAGGAAGTCAAAAAACTAATCTTCAGTCTTAAAAATTCACTGTTGCGTCCTCACCATGAACACTGTGTCCAGTTTTCGTCAACCTACTTGAGAAAATATATGAGTACAATGGATACAACACAACCACAAGGTGCATCCAAGATTCCCGGACAGAGAAACAAATCCCACGACAGCGGCTGACACCACGACGGACGGAGAGGCGATTTGATGCAAATATTGAAAATCTACAAAATTTTTGGACAATCTAAGCTTCGTTTAAGACTTGACCTGTCAGACAGATTTCACACGAAGTAATGGATACAACTGTACTCGTGGGCAAACGTTCAGCTAAGAATGAAGCAAATTACTTTTCTTTAAATGGAAAAATTTACTAATATAGACAGTTAGAAAACACGAAAGAGAGAGAGAGAGAGAGAGAGAGAGAGAGAGAGAGAGAGAGAGAGAGAGAGAGAGAGAGAGAGAGAGAGAGAGAGAGAGAGAGAGAGAGAGAGACTCGACAGCAGTTTAGTTTCAGGTTCGCAAATAATTATATTTACACCAGTATATATATATATATATATATATATATATATATATATATATATATATATATATATATATATATATATATATATAGTGAAATTGGAGAAATAGTGAAATTGGAGAAAAATGTAGCTTAGACATTGAAGCTTATTGATACAGTGGTTAAATTGATGAGAACTGCTATTGACGTTTGTGTAAATAAATTATACATTTCCTTTTTTCCATAGCCAGAGGTTGAACCATTATGTGACATTCTTTTTTTTCATTCATTTCAAGTTAGAAGTTTCAGTTTTCTAAATTGTTTCTTACATTTCTCATATGTATATATATGTATGTGTGTGTGTGTGTATATGTGCGTATGTATGTGTATGTGTGTGTATGTGTATATGTATATATATATGTATATTATCCCTGGGGATAGGGGTGAAAGAATACTTCCCACGTATTCCTCGCGTGTCGTGGAAAGCGACTAGAGGGGACGGGAGCGGGGGGCCAGAAATCCTCCCCTCCTTGTATTAACTTTCTAAAATGGGAAACAGAAGAAGGAGTCACGCGGGGAGTGCTCATCCTCCTCGAAGGCTCAGAGTGGGGTGCCTAAATGTGTGTGAATGTAACCAAGATGTGAAAAAAGGAGAGATAGGTAGTATGTTTGAGGAAAGGAACCTGGATGTTTTGGCTCTGAGTGAAACGAAGCTCAAGGGTAGAGGGGAAGAGTGGTTTGGGAATGTCTGGGGAGTAAAGTCAGGGGTTAGTGAGAGGACAAGAGCAAGGGAAGGAGTAGCAATACTCCTGAAACAGGAGTTGTGGGAGTATGTGATAGAGTGTAAGAAAGTAAATTCTCGATTAATATGGGTAAAACTGAAAGTTGATGGAGAGAGGTGGGTGATTATTGGTGCATATGCACCTGGGCATGAGAAGAAAGATCAAGAGAGGCAAGTGTTTTGGGAGCAGCTGAATGAGTGTGTTAGTGGTTTTGATGCACGAGACCGGGTCATAGTGATGGGTGATTTGAAAGCAAAGGTGAGTAATGTGGCAGTTGAGGGAATAATTGGTATACATGGGGTGTTCAGTGTTGTAAATGGAAATGGTGAAGAGCTTGTAGATTTATGTGCTGAAAAAGGACTGATGATTGGGAATACCTGGTTTAAAAAGCGAGATATACATAAGTATACTTATGTAAGTAGGAGAGATGGCCAGAGAGCGTTATTGGATTACGTGTTAATTGACAGGCGTGCGAAAGAGAGACTTTTGGATGTTAATGTGCTGAGAGGTGCAACTGGAGGGATGTCTGATCATTATCTTGTGGAGGCTAAGGTGAAGATTTGTATGGGTTTTCAGAAAAGAAGAGTGAATGTTGGGGTGAAGAGGGTGGTGAGAGTAAGTGAGCTTGAGAAGGAGGAACACCCTATGTATGACACAAGGCAGGAACACCCTATGTATGACACAAGGCAGGAACACCCTATGTATGACACAAGGAGGGGACACCCTTTGTATGACACAACGCGGGAACACCCTATGTATGACACAAGGCGGGAACACCCTATGTATGACACAAGGCGGGAAAACTCTATGTATGACACAAGGCGGGAACACCCTATGTATGACACAAGGCAGGAACACCCTATGTATGACACAAGGCGGGAACACCCTATGTATGACACAAGGAAGGGACACCCTATGTATGAAACAAGGCGGGAAAACCCTATGTATGACACAAGGCGGGAAAACCCTATGTATGACACAAGGTAGGGGACACCCTTTGTATGACACAAGGCGGGAACACCCTATGTATGACGAGGAGGGAACATCCATGTAAGACACAAGACGGGAACACCCTATGTATGACATCAGGCGGGAACACCCTATGTATGACACAAGGCGGGAAAACCCTGTGTATGACACATGCCGGGATCACATTGTGTACGACACAAAGTTGGAACACCCTTTGTATGACACAAAGCTGGAACACCCTGTGTACGACACAAAGCTGGACACACTATGTAAGACAAAGCTGGACACCCTATGTAAGACAAAGCCGGACACACTATGTAAGACACAAAGCCGGACACACTATGTAAGACAAAGCTGGACACACTATGTAAGAGAAAGCTGGACACACTATGTAAGACACAAAGCCGGACACACTATGTAAGACAAAGCTGGACACACTATGTAAGACAAAGCTGGACACACTATGTAAGACAAAGCTGGACACACTATGTAAGACACAATGCCGGACATCCTATGTAAGACACAAAGCTGGACACACTATGTAAGACACAAAACTGGACACCCTATGTAAGACAAAGCTGGACACCCTATGTAAGACACAAAGCTGGACACCCTATGTAAGACACAAAGCTGGACACACTATGTAAGACACAAAGCTGGACACACTATGTAAGACACAAAGCTGGACACACTATGTAAGACACAAAGCTGGACACCCTATGTAAGACACAAAGCTGGACACACTATGTAAGACACAAAGCTGGACACCCTATGTAAGACACAAAGCTGGACACCCTATGTAAGACACAAGGCTGGACACACTATGTAAGACACAAAGCTGGACACACTATGTAAGACACAAAGCTGGACACACTATGTAAGACACAAAGCTGGACACCCTATGCAAGACACAAATCTAGAACCTCTCGTACACAATATAAACGTTGAACACACTATGTATGACTCCGTGGCTCAAAGCCTCACGTAAGATCCAAGCTGAGAAAATTTCCTTTGAAAATGAAGAAAATCATAAAAAGGAATCAGTGAAATGTAAAATATGTTTTGAAATGTATTCATCAGGAAAAAACTGAATCACGATAAGTTTATCTTTCTGTGGCTTCCTGCATTTACTAGATCACGAGCACCACTGTGACCTGTTTGTTTTGAAGAATGTATGTGAAAAATACTTAGAAAAGCAAATGGATTTGTATGTAGCATTTATGGATCTGGAGCAGGCATATGATAGAGTTGATAGAGATGCTCTGTGGAAGGTATTAAGAATATATGGTGTGGGAGGCAAGTTGTTAGAAGCAGTGAAAAGTTTTTATCGAGGATGTAAGGCATGTGTACGTGTAGGAAGAGAGGAAAGTGATTGGTTCTCAGTGAATGTAGGTTTGCGGCAGGGGTGTGTGATGTATCCATGGTTGTTTATTTTGTTTATGGATGGGGTTGTTAGGGAGGTAAATGCAAGAGTTTTGGAAAGAGGGGCAAGTATGAAGTCTGTTGGGGATGAGAGAGCTTGGGAAGTGAGTCAGTTGTTGTTCGCTGATGATACAGCGCTGGTGACTGATTCATGTGAGAAACTGCAGAAGCTGGTGACTGAGTTTGGTAAAGTGTGTGAAAGAAGAAAGTTAAGAGTAAATGTGAAAAAGAGCAAGGTTATTAGGTACAGTAGGGTTGAGGGTCAAGTCATTTGGGAGGTAAGTTTGAATGGAGAAAAACTGGAGGATGTAAAGTGTTTTAGATATCTGGGAGTGGATCTGGCAGCGGATGGAACCATGGAAGCGGAAGTGGATCATAGGGTGGGGGAGGGGGCGAAAATCCTGGGAGCGTTGAAAAATGTGTGGAAGTCGAGAACATTATCTCGGAAATCAAAAATGGGTATGTTTGAAGGAATAGTGGTTCCAACAATGTTGTATGGTTGCGAGGCGTGGGCTATGGATAGAGTTGTGCGCAGGAGGATGGATGTGCTGGAAATGAGATGTTTGAGGACAATGTGTGGTATGAGGTGGTTTGATCGAGTAAGTAACGTAAGGGTAAGAGAGATGTGTGGAAATAAAAAGAGCGTGGTTGAGAGAGCAGAAGAGGGTGTTTTGAAATGGTTTAGGCACATGGAGAGAATGAGAGAGGAAAGATTGACCAAGAGGATATATGTGTCGGAGGTGGAGGGAACGAGGAGAAGTGGGAGACCAAATTGGAGGTGGAAAGATGGAGTGAAATAGATTTTGTGTGATCGGGGCCTGAACATGCAGGAGGGTGAAAGGAGGGCAAGGAATAGAGTGAATTGGAGCGATGTGGTATACCGGGGTTGACGTGCTGTCAGTGGATTGAATCAGGGCATGTGAAGCGTCTGGGGTAAACCATGGAAAGCTGTGTAGGTATGTATATTTGCGTGTGTGGACGTATGTATATACATGTGGATGGGGGTGGGTTGGGCCATTTCTTTCGTCTGTTTCCTTGCGCACCGTCGCAAACGCGGGAGACAGCGACAAAGCAAAAAAAAAAAAAAATATGGTGTGGGAGGCAAGTTGTTAGAAGCAGTGAAAAGTTTTTATCGAGGATGTAAGGCATGTGTACGTGTAGGAAGAGAGGAAAGTGATTGGTTCTCAGTGAATGTAGGTTTGCGGCAGGGGTGTGTGATGTCTCCATGGTTGTTTAATTTGTTTATGGATGGGGTTGTTAGGGAGGTGAATGCAAGAGTTTTGGAAAGAGGGGCAAGTATGAAGTCTGTTGTGGATGAGAGAGCTTGGGAAGTGAGTCAGTTGTCGTTGACTGATGATACAGCGCTGGTGGCTGATTTATGTGAGAAACTGCAGAAGCTGGTGACTGAGTTTGGTAAAGTGTGTGAAAGAAGAAAGTTAAGAGTAAATGTGAATAAGAGCAAGGTTATTAGGTACAGTAGGGTTGAGGGTCAAGTCAATTGGGAGGTAAGTTTGAATGGAGAAAAACTGGAGGGAGTAAAGTGTTTTAGATATCTGGGAGTGGATCTGGCAGCGGATGGAACCATGGAAGCGGAAGTGAATCATAGGGTGGGGGAGGGGGCGAAAATCCTGGGAGCCTTGAAGAATGTGTGGAAGTCGAGAACATTATCTCGGAAAGCAAAAATGGGTATGTTTGAAGGAATAGTGGTTCCAACAATGTTGTATGGTTGCGACGCGTGGGCTATGGATTGAGTTGTGCGCAGGAGGGTGGATGTGCTGGAAATGAGATGTTTGAGGGCAATGTGTGGTGTGAGGTGGTTTGATCGAGTAAGTAATGTAAGGGTAAGAGAGATGTGTGGAAATAAAAAGAGCGTGGTTGAGAGAGCAGAAGAGGGTGTTTTGAAATGGTTTGGGCACATGGAGAGAGTGAGTGAGGAAAGATTGAGAAAGAGGATATATGTGTCGGAGGTGGAGGGAACGAGGAGAAGTGGGAGACCAAATTGGAGGTGGAAAGATGGAGTGAAAAAGATTTTGTGTGATCGGGGCCTGAACATGCAGGAGGGTGAAAGGAGGGCAAGGAATAGAGTGAGTTGGATCGATGTGGTATACCGGGGTTGACGTGCTGTCAGTGGATTGAATCAGGGCATGTGAAGCGTCTGGCGTAAACCATGGAAAGTTGTGTGGGGCCTGGATGTGGAAAGGGAGCTGTGGTTTCGGGCATTATTGCGTGGCAGCTAGAGACTGAGTGTGAACGAATGGGGCCTTTGTTGTCTTTTCCTAGTGCTACCTAGCACACATGAAGGGGGAGGGGGAAGGTATTCCATGTGTGGCGAGGTGGCGATGGGAGTGAATGGGGGCAGACAGTGTGAATTGTGTGCATGGGTATATATGTATGTGTCTGTGTATGTGTATATATGTGTACATTGAGATGTATAGGTATGTATATTTGCGTGTGTGGACGTGTGTGTGTATACATTGTGTGTGGGGGTGGGTTGGGCCATTTCTTTCGTCTGTTTCCTTGCGCTACCTCGCAAACGCAGGAGACAGCGACAAAGCAAAATAAATATAAATATAATATATATATATATATATATATATATATATATATATATATATATATATATATATATATATATATATATTTTTTTTTTTATACATTGTCGCTGTCTCCCGCGTTTGCGAGGTAGCGCAAGGAAACAGACGAAAGAAATGGCCCAACCCCCCCCCCATACACATGTATATACATACGTCCACACACGCAAATATACATACCTACACAGCTTTCCATGGTTTACCCCAGACGCTTCACATGCCCCGATTCAATCCACTGACAGCACGTCAACCCCGGTATACCACATCGATCCAATTCACTCTATTCCTTGCCCTCCTTTCACCCTCCTGCATGTTCAGGCTCCGATCACACAAAATCTTTTTCACTCCATCTTTCCACCTCCAATTTGGTCTCCCTCATCTCCTTGCTCCCTCCACCTCCGACACATATATCCTCTTGGTCAATCTTTCCTCACTCATCCTCTCCATGTGCCCAAACCACTTCAAAACACCGTCTTCTGCTCTCTCAACCACGCTCTTTTTATTTCCACACATCTCTCTTACCCTTACGTTACTCACTCGATCAAACCACCTCACACCAAACATTGTCCTCAAACATCTCATTTCCAGCACATCCATCCTCCTCTATCCATAGCCCACGCCTCGCAACCATACAACATTGTTGGAACCACTATTCCTTCAAACATACCCATTTTTGCTTTCCGAGATAATGTTCTCGACTTCCACACATTCTTCAAGGCCTCCAGAATTTTCGCCCCCTCCCCCACCCTATGATCCACTTCCGCTTCCATGGTTCCATCCGCTGCCAGATCCACTCCCAGATATCTAAAACACTTCACTTCCTCCAGTTTTTCTCCATTCAAACTCACCTCCCAATTGACTTGACCCTCAACCCTACTGTACCTAATAACCTTGCTCTTATTCACATTTACTCTTAACTTTCTTCTTCCACACACTTTACCAAACTCAGTCACCAGCTTCTGCAGTTTCTCACATGAATCAGCCACCAGCGCTGTATCATCAGCGAACAACAACTGACTCACTTCCCAAGCTCTCTCATCCACAACAGACTTCATACTTGCCCCTCTTTCCAAAACTCTTGCATTTACCTCCATAACAACCCCATCCATAAACAAATTAAACAACCATGGAGACATCACACTCCCCTGCCGCAAACCTACATTGACTGAGAACCAATCACTTTCCTCTCTTCCTACACGCACACATGCCTTACATCCTCGATAAAAACTTTTCACTGCTTCTAACAACTTTCCTCCCACACCATATATTCTTAATACCTTCCACAGAGCATCTCTATCAACTCTATCATATGCCTTCTCCAGATCCATAAATGCTACATACAAATCCATTTGCTTTTCTAAGTATTTCTCACATACATTCTTCAAAGCAAACACCTGATCCACACATCCTCTACCACTTCTGAAACCACACTGCTCTTCCCTAATCTGATGCTCTGTACATGCCTTCACCCTCTCAATCAATACCCTCCCATATAATTTACCAGGAATACTCAACAGACTTATACCTCTGTAATTTGAGCACTCACTCTTATCCCCTTTGCCTTTGTACAATGGCACTATGAACGCATTCCGCCAATCCTTAGGCACCTCACCATGAGTCATACATACATTAAATAACCTTACCAACCAGTCAACAATACAGTCACCCCCTTTTTTAATAAATTCCACTGCAATACCATCCAAACCTGCTGCCTTGCCGGCTTTCATCTTCCGCAAAGCTTTTACTACCTCTTCTCTGTTTACCAAATCATTTTCCCTAACCCTCTCACTTTGCACACCACCTCGACCAAAACACCCTATATCTGCCACTCTATCATCAAACACATTCAACAAACCTTCAAAATACTCACTCCATCTCCTTCTCACATCACCACTACTTGTTATCACCTCCCCATTTGCGCCCTTCACTGAAGTTCCCATTTGCTCCCTTGTCTTACGCACTTTATTTACCTCCTTCCAGAACATCTTTTTATTCTCCCTAAAATTTAATGATACTCTCTCACCCCAACTCTCATTTGCCCTTTTTTTCACCTCTTGCACCTTTCTCTTGACCTCCTGTCTCTTTCTTTTATACATCTCCCACTCAATTGCATATATATATATATATATATATATATATATATATTTTCTTCTTTCAAACTATTCGCCATTTCCCGCATTAGCGAGGTAGCGTTAAGAACAGAGGACTGGGCCTTGAGGGAATACCCTCACCTGGCCCAATCCTCTGTTCCTTCTTTTGGAAAATTAAAAAAAAAAAAAAAAACGAGAGGGGAGGATTTCCAGCCCCCCGCTCCCTCCCCTTTTAGTCGCCTTCTACGACACGCAGGGAATACGTGGGAATTATTCTTTCTCCCCTATCCCCAGGGATAAATATATATATATATATATATATATATATATATATATATATATATATATATATATATATATATAATATATATATATATATATATATAATATATATATATATATATATATATATATATATATATATTATATATATATATATATATATATATATATATATATATATATAAAATATATATATATATATATATATATATATATATATATATATATATATATATATATATATAAATATATATATATATATATATATATATATATATATATATATATATATATATATATATATATATATATAGAGAGAGAGAGAGAGAGAGAGAGAGAGAGAGAGAGAGAGAGAGAGAGCATGCAGACCAGAATGAACGCATCGTATAATCCATGGTTATTGTATTCTCGTATGTTTCTAAACATCAGTTCTTCCTGTTCTCGATCAACATAGCAGAGATCCAGCACACACACACACACACACACACACACACACACACACACACACACACACACGGCGGCATCTATTATGGGAATCAAATTCAGCAGATGCGTCCTACCCTCAACCCAGAAGGCTGGCATAAGTTCACGGTCGCCGTGTGCGAGGTTATTGAGATTACTGACGATTTATAGGTAGGGAGTGACAGGGAAGATGATGGTGAGGGACCGACAATACATAGTGAGTGACAGGGAAGATGATGGTGAGGGACCGACATATTGTCCTTAAACATTTCATTTCCAGCACATCCACCTCCTCCGCACAATCCTATCTATAGCCCTCGCCTCGCAACCATATAACATTGTTGGAACCACTATTCCTTCAAACATACCCATTTTTGCTTTCCGAGATAACGTTCTCGCCTTCCACACATTCTTCAACGCTCCCAGAACTTTCGCCGCCTCCCCCACCCTGTGACTCACTTCCACTTCCATGGTTCCATCCGCTGCTAAGTCCACTTCAGATATCTAAAATACTTCGCTTCCCCAAGTTTTTCTCCAATCAAACGTACCTCCCAATTGACTTGTCCCTCAACCCTATTGTACCTAATAACCTTGCTCTTATTCACATTTACTCTCAGCTTTCTTCTTTCACACACTTTACCAGTAACTCAGTCACCAGCCTCTGTAGTTTCTCACCCGAATCAGCCACCACCGCTGTACATCAGCGAACAACAACTGACTCACTTCTCAAGCCCTCTCATCCACAACAGGCTGCATACTTTCCCCTCTCTCCAAATCTCTTGCATTCACCTCCCTAACAACCCCATCCATAAACAACTTAAACAACCATAGAGACATCACGCACCCCTGTCGCAAACCAACATTCACTGAGAACCAATCACTTTCCTCTCTTCCTACTAGTACACATGCCTTACATCTTCGATAAAAACTTTTCACTGCTTCCAGCAACTTGCCTCCAACACCATATACTCTTAATATCTTCCATATGCATTCTCTCATATGCATTCTCCAGATCCATAAATGCTACATAAAAATACACTTCTTTTTCTAAGTATTTCTCACATACATTCTTCAAAGCAAACACCTGATCCACACGTCCTCAACCACTTCTGAAACCACACTGCTCTACCCCAATCTGATGTCCTGTACATGTCTTCACCCTCTCAATCAATACCCTCCCATATAATTTCCCAGGAATACTCAACAAACTTACACCTCTGTAATTTGAACATTCACCTTTATTCCCTTTGCCTTTGTACAATGGCACTATGCACGCATTCCGCCAATCCTCAGGCACTTCATCATGAGCCATACATACATTGAATATCCTCACCAACCAGTTAACAACACAGTCACCCCCTTTTTTAATCAATTCCACTGAAATACCATCCAAACCCGGCGCCTTGCCGGCTTTCATCTTTCGCAAAGCTTTCACTACCTCTTCTCTGTTCACCAAATCATTCTCCCTGACCCCCTCACTTCGCACACCACCTCGACCAAAACACCCTATATCTGCCACTCTATCATCTAACACATTCAACAAACCTTCAAAATACTCACTTCATCTCCTTCTCACATCACCACTACTTGTTATTACCTCCCCATTAGTCCCCTTCACTGATGTTCCCATTTGTTCTCTTGAGAATTTTCCCCCAAAGGCCCAGTCCTCTATTCTTAACGCTATCTCGCTAACGCGGGAAATGGCATTACCAACCTGGACGGTGCTGCAACACCTCACTACATCCCATCATGACCTAGTCATCGCAGGGGTCTCTGTCCTTGTTCATATTCGACCCACATTAAAAACGATATATTCTAACACCTGAATTACATGTGATATATTTACGGTCCTCTTTACCTTCAGGAGAACAGACAACTTGCTTCAATATACATGGTCAACAAAGGAAACATTAGACCATAAGTTTGCTATAACGTTTGTACGTACAGTATGTGTGAGTGACGAAAAATTCATGTCGATCACAGAGATCCATCACAACCCAGATCAACTTACTCGACATATTCACTATGGTGGGAGGGTAAAGACAACAGTGCCTGACCTTAATAGGTCCTACACACTATCGAGTATATGTGTGTGTGTCGGCAAGTAAGAAGGTCTGACCAACGTGTCTGAAAAAGAATAAACAAGTTCATATTTTCTCGTCTAACATTACGTTTGGCAAACATGTTGGACAGTGTGTAGCAATGGATGATCAAACTCGCTCAGTAGAGTAGTAGCAGCCATTGCAGAAGTTTGGGACTTCCGTGAGTTTTAGAGAAAATTCTTATTGAACTTTGTAAACGATTTCCTCACAAGAATAAGTCACTTATAGAAACATGTTATGAATGATTCGAAGATGATATGGGCAGGCATCTCTACTGTGACCAAGGCCAAAGTGACACAGAGACGGTCATTATCTATTCCTAAGAATTTGTGATAACCTGAAGGTGATGACATCACGAGCATCATGAGAGAAACAGGATCTCTGTCTGTGCCATCACGTCAGCCATGATTTTGGTTTTGTCTTTGAATCATCTGTTCCATGAACAAGTATAATTCCAATGTAGGCAGCCTCCTTACGCAATCGTGGGAGACAAGTGGGAGAAATTCTGCACCAGAAGCTCATCCTGTCGTAAACAGTACTCATATCCAAGTGCCTGAGCAGATGACGGAGGTGACACTACCCACGATATACACAAGCAATGATGACGGATGTTTCTGGATGAATATCGCCAGCTTAATCGTCCACTCGGGAGCAAAAGTAACACAATCTATATTTCTGAACCACTGCATAATAAGCACTGGGGTCGCCTCGAACAACAAGGTCTTGATAATCGGTTTAGTTAATATCACTTAACATGAGGGAGTTAGAGTCAAACTTGTGGCAACGTTTGTAGGTGGATTACGATGTATGGAAAGCATGGATGACACTCGAACGATTCTGAGGCGAGGCATTTTACAAGGTCAACTCGAGCATATTAGTGAAGATAAAGGCAACCAATTCGTATGGACCTGGCTCGTCCCTATACGTAAAACCTCATCTCAGTAACATCTAATAATTTTCTAGATTATTGGAAATGCGGTCAGTATTCAAAACAAGATTTCAAATCTAGAAAACATTGCGTTAGCAGAGTTAGGTGTGTTAGGTACTAGAAACGGAGATTTTCTTGCTGGATATACTACAGGGGAGGCAAAGCAAGCGGTGGTGACTTGCTGGTAGATAAAATTGATTATAATTCTTTATAGAAGGTGTGGCGGTTATTGACAACACAGACTCAATATCTGTAGAAATGAAGATAACTTCGTTAAAAGACGAGTGTATGAAGTCTCCCCCAACCCTCCTCCATGCAGACACCACAGTGAGATGAAAGACCACGACCAGTGAGGCAGAATTTGTCGTGTACTCCATTATAACGGCACGACTTAACCTGGTAGTGGACTAGTGGCGTTGGGGGAGGGGGGATCCGTTTTCTGTAGTTCCGGGGTGGTGGACTCGATGACCGACAGATCAGTTTTGTGGTAAGTTATTACTGCTGGAAATGTTAGTCAACATGAAACTGGTAAACAGCTTACAAGACCTTCTACTCACTGATTATAACGATCTGTTTTATAGCCTATGAGAAGATAAGATGGAATGACGCAGTCGATCAAAATGGAAAAGATTGAGGAAGAATTTAGCCCAAGTTGAGGGAACGCCATATGTGCCAGTCCATAGAAGACTTTCATCCCTCCATAACGAAGCTCATCGATGGACCAATGGAATAAAGAACTTCCTGTCGTTAGGAAAAGATAGAAGCACAAGAAGTTGAAGCAGAGAAATAACTAGCATGGTGAATGACGTAAATTTTTTCATAATGCAAATAAAAAACTCAAAAACTTCAATGCGAAAGATAGTGAAAAATATTGCTGAAAACAACATCACCAACAACAACAACAAAGAAATGAACGAATACAAAGTGTGAATTTTTTTTTCCTTTTCGTCATGAAACGATGTTACTTTACCGTGACTGTCGGCTACCAGGCGTGTGAGGCCACCATGAAGAGGAGTAATGACGCTTTAACGCCTGTATATAAGTAAGGGAGTCTGTAGCTCTCTCTACACACACACACAGCGCTCACCCCTCCTGCTGTACTGCTGTTCCTGCTACTGATCCTAAGGTGAACTCCTGCTTCCGCTACTGCTCAGGTGAGGTGATGTTAATGCTTCTCTTGCCATAGATACACAACGGTCACGCACTCTTGACCAGTGGAGAGTTGCAGTTCTGTTCATGGTATATATAACGAATCTCTAAACAGTTTGGGGGACAGTGGGACACTTGTGTGGTGTCTGAGAGGGGGACAGTGTCTCCCACACAGGGTGACGCCACTCTAGGCTTCTTGCCGGAGAAAATATTAATGTGGTTATCTCACATGTTATCGTCCAGGTAAGAGACACAACACATGCTCCCTCCTGCTACAATGTTTTCTAATATATGGGTTTGCTGTTGAGTAATTGCTCTGCATGTCTCTGCCAGCGATGAGATCCTTCGCCATGAAGCTGCTGACAATCTTGCTCCTGACGGTGGCGCTGCTGATGTCCACTGATAACCATGGGGTGTATGGGCATAGACAAAGAGGCGGTGGACGCAGAGGTGAGTTTCATAAAGGAAAAGCTGCCATTCACCTGCCCAAAGCTATTCCAGTTGTCATCCTGTTCTCCATTCCCAAGTACCTGATATGGATCAAGTACTCACAGCTTCTCAGTTCACTCACATAAATCCTTATCTTGATGTCCAGTTTGCTTAGGTGAACTTAAACTTCCACATAATATAAGCTCTTCATAACTCCTCAGCTTGTAATCTACTCACGCTTCTCTTCTCTCTTTTAAACCCTTTCCAAATGCGACGATCATATATCATTGTTCTGGTATCCTCGCCTGGGTTACCTCCTGTTAATCAATTCACTCACAGAATCTGTCCACCTCCAATTTCTACCGCTTCTTGTGCTTACAACTGTATTCTGATATATACCGTCTTATACATTCAGTTATATAATATATATATATATATATATATATATATATATATATATATATATATATATATATATATATATATATCGCCTCTTATTTTCAAGTGTATACGGACACAATTTGGCTCGTGCAATACATCACTTACCAAGCGTCGTACTATCCTCAAAGGTTTTCCTCTCGGCGTCTTTCTAAGGGTCTCTCCACACCACATCATCTCCCCAACATCTTCATACTTTATTCTGTCTCTCGGCGTCTTTCTAAGGGTCTCTCCACACCACATCATCTCCCCAACATCTTTATACTTTATTCTGTCTCTCAGCCTCACTCCAACTCAAGTACGCAAGCTATGCTTCTCAACAGTCCTCTTTCTTTTCTTTTTAAAATGTCTTTCTTTTGGCCTCGAGAAAACAGATACCACAGTCTTACTTTTGACAATCAATCCATCATATATAATCGTAAACCCACAAATGTCTGTTCATATATTCACTTCTACTATTCTCATCACAATGAAGTGAAATGTTGTGTGTTTCCATCAATGTTTCTTAGAACATTTCGCGTATGTGGTCCAGAAATCATTGATGATGAACTCTGCAAGACATATGACACTGGTTTATCAATTACAATCTCCCAAATATTTTCTTGAGTCACCTTATAATTTTGCTATAAAGTCTTTTTACAATATTCAACATAAAGAACCAATTGTAAACAAAAACTTGTTAGTATTACTTGACTGTGAGAACTTGCTTTATGTTCCTGTTTTCTTAAAAACTTTTCATAATGTAGTCTTCAGCAATAGTAATACGGTTAGAGGAAAGTCTTGTCAGACATTCTGTAACTTTACGGAATGGTTGTGGGGACAATATTCCTTGTAAAGAGTGGGATCAGTTATACATTGATCAAGCTGGTAGGTTTCTTTACATTAATGTAGATAATATAAGAATAATGTTAGGTATGGTCAAGAATCTCATGCAATATTTGTCCACCTTAAAAACTTTGGTCATGAAATTGAGTGGAGCAGTGCTAAGGTTACCACATACAACAACGTGGTAATGTTTAAAGATATTCTTCAATCGTCTATTGTCAAACATATTAGAGATATTACTATCTATCAGAAGATTGACACTTCGTATTTTCAGTTTCCTTATGGTTTTACCTACATATATATACATCTACACACGATGTTCTTATCATTTTGTCATTTCTCACACATCAATATCTCTTACTTATCTTTATTATCTTGTTAAACGCTCGGCCGCGGTGACATCAACAAACCCAGCTGAGAAGTGCCAGTGCCTCGAGAACTTCTCTATAAACGACGATACTTCTTTTGAAGGTGAGTGAGTACTGTTACGTCAGGTCTGTATGATAAAGATCTTCCTTATTGATTGAAATATAGCACATAGAATATTCTGTATATATATATATATATATATATATATATATATATATATATATATATATATATATATATATATATATATATAATTACGGCAAACAGTAAATGTATACCTTCCATTGCGGCAGAACTGCGAGCCAATCTGACCAGCTTCATCGACTGCATATCCGCACGTTGTCCTGAATGATAGAGTGAGTATTGCTACTGAGGTTTCAACATTCTCAACATTGTTGTTGTTGTTGTTGTATTGTGTTAAAATCCAAATGTAACAAGTGTGGTATACAGATATGTGACTGTGGCTCCTATAACTACTATATTTGATATACAGACACGTGACGGCAGCATCTACAACTATTATAAGATGTTATGACACAGACGACACCTCTCATTCATCCCATCAGGGGTCACCTCCATCAGACATCATCTCTAGGGAGGTAGAAGGTATCCTTACTGTTGTGTCAATGTTTCTAGTTTATCATCATCACATCTCTTGAGACACATCCAAGGCATCACACCTAACCTGACTGAGATGATTCGTAAAATCAATGTGAGTAATTGTAAGTAGCCAGGCTTTCTTCAGTCCAGATGACCTGACATGACCTGACCCAAGGTTCTAGCGGGATGTGGGGCTACAAGACCCACAAAATGGTCTCCTCTGCTGACTGTCCTTCACACGACGGACACTTATCTTTTATCTGTATTGTACGTGAAAGAGAAAACGGAGATAGTCTGGCATGCACATCCCATGCCTAATATTCCAAACAGTTATTACTTTCCTCTACAAATATCCTTCCTCAGACTTTGTTTTTCTTTCGTCGCTTTATGTTCAGTACAATACTTTCCTGACAGCAGATAATTGGCGAGTGTCATTTATGAAGGTAATAATTGGCCTTGTGATCCCCAGGTTAGAGTCGCCAGCTGTTGTTGTGTGGACGATGGTGGAGAGTGAGGTACACTTGTGGCTCACATCTCCACCAGCGTCTGCTGGACACCTTGATGACTGGCCTCCTGACCTGCCTGCTGGACCCCAACCTGACCTGGACCTGCTGATGAGCCACAATGTTTAACATGACCTGTTCTGACCTGTCCTCCGCCACCACAAGCACCGCCTGACCTGCCCGCACATCCTCCACAACTGCACCAGCTGATGACGTCATCCTGCCACCATCTTTGTGTGTACCAAGTGTCCCAGGTTGTCTTACTACAACACTTGTCAAACACTTCCTCTTGAGTGTATAATTCCCCTGAATAACTGCCGGGATGTACACCCTTCATCATCTTACCAACTTGTGGACCACGAAGATAATAACTTGCAATATGATCTTGGCTTTCTGAATATAATCACCAGCAAAGCTTTGGATTTCATTAACCTGAAGGTGACACCTGCTTGAGAGTTCTCCATGTGTTTACCTCAACAAAGGAGAAGCTGTTACCTATCCATCTTACAGCAACGGTGGCGGTACCATTCACAAAGAATGGATACAACTGTATGCAAACCTATACAGCCAAAGGATAATAAGAAACAAGTGATGGTGTAGGACGTCTGAATATCAACAAGACATTCCAAGAACAAAGGACGCTAGATCCCTTCCTTGTGGTGCTTCAAGAGTAAGTGGCGCTACGGCCCTTGTAATGCATTCCTTCTGTACAACCTTGAACGTATCGATCCAGTTCCATTGATTTAATTGTCTGTAAAGTCACACTACCTTCACTGGTATTTGTGCACCAACTTCCTTATAAGTTCACCTTGATCTGCTGAGACTTTGCTGGTCATATAACCAATTTACACTGTATGAATAGCACTATCGCAGCCACCCACACTCGCCTCAACTTGTAGACTCACATTTTCACTATTTTCATTAGTATTCAATGAGTTTGCTTCCAAAATGTATTCCAACATTTCATCAACTGATTCTGAATGATTACATCCATTAAAGTCTTTCACAGCATCACTGACGTATAAAGAGGCTGTACTGTTTGCGTCGCTTTTAAAACTGCATCATCTGTAAATACCAACGGCCCAAACCAGGAATGCGTCCACACACTGAAATCCATCTCCTATATTCACAAATCTTAATGATCTTTGCTTTGCTGTTAATAGGAAAAACTGGAATGAAAAAGTAAGTAAAAACTAAATGGAAATAGCATGGAAAAGCCATACTAAGACTTCAAAGCACGAGAGCGTATACCAACTAGCTACAAAGATACACACAACACACAGACCCAAATTCAAGAGAGATGGTCTAGCTTAAGTAATACTGAAAAGAAATGACAAAAATGCAGCCCCTTAAAAGGAGTAATAGAAAAGCATAGCAAACGAAGTCTTTCTCCACATTCTCCACTCCCTTCGACAACACGTCGGATGGAAAACAGAAAAAAATACCTTGCAGGACTAATATGCCTCCAGGAATTTTTTATAAAGATAATCGTAAGGTTAACCTTAAGCTCTAGCCTGTCGACATACCATGTCTATATCATTCCTTACGATGAAGAATGATACAATACTTCTTACTTACTCTCCCATAGCTGGTGTCGGGTAAATCAGTGTTGGTATGTTACCGCAGCATGGCCAGGGAGAGATAGATGGTTGAGCAGGGAGCATGATATACCATAACGTCATGATGAGTGATTAAATGCATTATTCAATACCGGAGAATGACAAGTGATGATCAAGCCTAATTTTGAAGATAGTTTGAGTGTCGTTGTGAACAACGTTTCTGGGAGCTTCTTCCACGCATCAATAATGTCGTTGTTAATATTTCATACAGTCCAGATAAACTCGGTGACCTTAAGGTTTTAGTTCATTCGTTGGTAGTGCTGGTGCTAATGTAAAGAAAGAAATTTTCACTATCGAAGTTGCTGAATCCTTGAAGTATTTTAAAGCATTCTATTAATACACCTCGGAGGTACCTCCTGCATCGTGAGAACAAGTTTTGTCCTCACAATATCTCCTCATATGGTCTGTTACGCAAGGAGGTAATCAATATAATTACTTTTAGCTGTCCTGCTTCCAATCTTAGATTATTCTTGCTTAAGTGTGGTCTGACTAGACTTAGGTATAGTAGGAATATCACATCCTTGCTTTTGTATCTAAAGTTACTGATTATAAAGCTAACATCCTATTTGCATTTTTGGCAGCTTCATTACAATGCTGGGAGAATTTGAACTTGTTAGAGACAGTGACCCCAAGATCCCTCACACTAGGGCTGTCCCTTATCTTGTGGCTCATCAGTTCATTATCGATTTTTTTTTTTTGCTTTGGTTCCTTGCTTGTACCAGATAACGTTTATTGACGTTAAATGGTTTTTACCAATTACTAAACCATTCAGCGATTTTATTTAGATCTTCTTGTAATCTTAGCCTCTCTTCTTCAGTTAATAAGGCATGTCGGTCATTGTGTCATCTGCAAATTTGGACACTAGGTTAGTCAACACTACGTCAATATCGTTAATATAAATGAGAGAAGTATAGGTCCCAGTACGCATCCCTGGGGGACCTCACTAGTAACAGGTGACCACAGTGATGATTCCCCAGTCAATACGACTCTCTGCTTCCTATCACGTAACCAGGCTTCTGTCCAGTTTCCTATTAAACAGTAATTCCCAAGACCCGGACTTTATGCATCAATTTAACGTGGGGGAGTTTGTTCGAATGCTTTTGGGAGTCTAGAAATATATCATCTGTTGCTTTTGTCTTGTCGTGGGTATTGAATACTTTATGATAAAATTCAAGGAGGTTTGTAAGGCATGATCTACGTCTTCTACAACCAAGCTGTGTATTATTGATCAGGCTGTGGTGTTCCATGTAGGCTACGGTTGTATCACTTATAATCGACTGCTGAAATTTACATATAATTGATATAAGGATAATAGGACGGTAATTACCAGGCAGTTTGCGACTTTCCTTTTTGTACATAGGAGTGACGTCTGCCAGTCCCATGTCCTGTTGGACTATTCCGTCCTGGAGAACTTGACTGGAAATATAGATTAACTGTTTGTTTTTCAATCACTCGTGGATAAAGACGATCAGAACATAGACTTTTATTAGTCTTCAACTTATGTATGTGTGTTAGCACTTCAACTGTGAGGGTAAATTCTGGTATCGTGTGAGTGCTATTTATCACCGTCTCAAAATTCGTGTCGTTGCTTTGTAGTATAGAAACAAACAAATTTACGAACAAAACTTGTTTACGGTTGTTTCTTTACTTTTATCATCCAAAATAGGTTTGAATCATCTGTTGCATGAGCAAGTATAATTGCAATGTAGGCATCCTCCTTACCCATGGTGTTGCACCGGCGCGTACCAGACACTTACTTTGGTTTGATCCACCAGGTTGTGTGTGTGTGTGTGTGTGTGTGTGTGTGTGTGTGTGTGTGTGTGTGGCGGTGTATGAGTCATGACCAAACACATGTGGGCCCCTTTGTGGATCTTCAGGCTGAGTCTGGTGTGTGCATCCATGATAACCTCTTCCTGATCTCCACACAACCTGATACAGACTTGCCCAATTTCATTTTTGTCTTTACTTAACTACAGTGGATGACACTGATCATTCCCATGACTTAACACTCGCCAGGGAAATTGTACATGAACATCTTTTGAAACCCTAAGACGATCATATGAGATATATCATCACGAGAGACGAGGCTGGCTGGAAACGCAATCGTGGGAGACAAGTGGGAGGAAATCTGCACCAGAAGCTCATCCTGTCGTAAACAGTACTCATATCCAAGTGCCTGAGCAGATGACGGAGGTGACACTACCCACGATATACACAAGCAATGATGACGGATGTTTCTGGATGAATATCGCCAGCTTAATCGTCCACTCGGCAGCAAAAGTAACACAATCTATATTTCTGAACCACTGCATAATAAGCACTGGGGTCGCCTCGAACAACAAGGTCTTGATAATCGGTTTAGTTAATATCACTTAACATGAGGGAGTTAGAGTCAAACTTGTGGCAACGTTTGTAGGTGGATTACGATGTATGGAAAGCATGGATGACACTCGAATGATTTTGAGGCGAGGCATTTTACAAGATCAACTCGTGGAAACTAGTAAAGAAATAGGCAACCAATTCGTATGGACCTGGCTCGTCCCTATACGTAAAACCTCCTCTCAGTAACATCTAATAATTTTCTAGATTATATGGAAATGCGGTCAGTATTCAAAACAAGATTTCAAATCTAGAAAACATTGCGTTAGCAGAGTTAGGTGTGTTAGGTACTAGAAACGGAGATTTTCTTGCTGGATATACTACAGGGGAGGCAAAGCAAGCGGTGGTGACTTGCTGGTAGATAAAATTGATTTCAATTCTTTATAGAAGGTGTGGCGGTTATTGACAACACAGACTCAATATCTGTAGAAATGAAGATAACTTCGTTAAAAGACGAGTGTATGAAGTCTCCCCCAACCCTCCTCCATGCAGACACCACAGTGAGATGAAAGACCACGACCAGTGAGGCAGAATTTGTCGTGTACTCCATTATAACGGCACGACTTAACCTGGTAGTGGACTAGTGGAGTTGGGGGAGGGGGGATCCGTTTTCTGTAGTTCCGGGGTGGTGGACTCGATGACCGACAGATCAGTTTTGTGGTAAGTTATTACTGCTGGAAATGTTAGTCAACATGAAACTGGTAAACAGCTTACAAGACCTTCTACTCACTGATTATAACGATCTGTTTTATAGCCTATGAGAAGATAAGATGGAATGACGCAGTCGATCAAAATGGAAAAGATTGAGAAGACTTTAGCCCAAGTTGAGGGAACGCCATATGTGCCAGTCCATAGAAGACTTTCATCCCTCCATAACGAAGCTCATCGATGGACCAATGGAATAAAGAACTTCCCGTCGTTAGGAAAAGATAGAAGCACAAGAAGTTGAAGCAGAGAAATAACTAGCATGGTGAATGACGCAAATTTTTTCATAATGCAAATAAAAAACTCAAAAACTTCAATGCGAAAGATAGTGAAAAATATTGCTGAAAACATCACCAACAACAACAACAAAGAAATGAACGAATACAAAGTGTGAATTTTTTTTTTCTTTTCGTCATGAAACGATGTTACTTTACCGTGACTGTCGGCTACCAGGCGTGTGAGGCCACCATGAAGAGGAGTAATGACGCTTTAACGCCTGTATATAAGTAAGGGAGTCTGTAGCTCTCTCTACACACACACACACACACAGCGCTCACCCCTCCTGCTGTACTGCTGTTCCTGTTACTGATCCTAAGGTGAACTCCTGCTTCCGCTACTGCTCAGGTGAGGTGATGTTAATGCTTCTCTTGCCATAGATACACAACGGTCACGCACTCTTGACCAGTGGAGAGTTGCAGTTCTGTTCATGGTATATATAACGAATCTCTAAACAGTTTGGGGGACAGTGGGACACTTGTGTGGTGTCTGAGAGGGGGACAGTGTCTCCCACACAGGGTGACGCCACTCTAGGCTTCTTGCCGGAGAAAATATTAATGTGGTTATCTCACATGTTATCGTCCAGGTAAGAGACACAACACATGCTCCCTCCTGCTACAATGTTTTCTAATATATGGTTTTGCTGTTGAGTAATTGCTCTGCATGTCTCTGCCAGCGATGAGATCCTTTGCCACGAAGCTGCTGACAATCTTGCTCCTGACGGTGGCGCTGCTGATGTCCACTGATAACCATGGGGTGTATGGGCAAGGACGAGGAAACAACGGCAGAGGCTTTGGTAGAGGCGGGAGACACAGAGGTGAGTTTCATAAAGGAAAAGCTATCATTCACCTGCCCAAAGCTATTCCAGTTGTCATCCTGTGCTCCATTCCCAAGTACCTGATATGGATCAAGTAATCACAGCTTCTCAGTTCACTCACATGTATCCTTATCTTGATGTCCAGTTTATTAAGGTGGACTTAAACTTCCACATAATATAAGCTCTTCATAACTCCTCAGCTTGTAATCTACTCACGCTTCTCTTCTCTCTTTTAAACCCTTTCCAAATGAGACGATCATATATCATTGTGCTGGTATCCTCGCCTGGTTTACCTCCTGTTAATCAATTCACTCATAGAATCTGTCCACATCCAATTTCTACCGCTTCTTGTACTTACAACTGTATTCTGATATATACCGTCTTATACCTTCAGGTATATATATATATATATATATATATATATATATATATATATATATATATATATATATATATATATATATATATCGTCTCTTATTTCCAAGTGTATACGGACACATTTTGGGTCGTGCAATACATCACTTACCAAGCGTCGTACTATCCTCAAAGGTTTTCCTCTCGGCGTCTTTCTAAGGGTCTCTCCACACCACATCATCTCCCCCACATCTTCATACTTTATTCTGTCTCTCGGCGTCTTTCTAAGGGTCTCTCCACACCACATCATCTCCCCAACATCTTTATACTTTATTCTGTCTCTCAGCCTCACTCCAACTCATGTACGCAAGCTATGCTTCTCAACAGTCCTCTTTTCTTTTCTTTTTAAAATGTCTTTCTTTTGGCCTCGAGAAAACAGATACCACAGTCTTACTTTTGACAATCAATCCATCATATATAATCGTAAACCCACAAATGTCTGTTCATATATTCACTTCTACTCTTCTCATCACAATGAAGTGAAATGTTGTGTGTTTCCATCAATGTTTCTTAGAACATTTCGCGTATGTGGTCCAGAAATCATTGATGATGAACTCTGCAAGACATATGACACTGGTTTATAAATTACAATCTCCCAAATATTTTCTTGAGTCACCTTACAATTTTGCTATAAAGTCTTTTTACAATATTCAACCTAAAGAACCAATTGTAAACAAAAACTTGTTAGTATTACTTGACTGTGAGAACTTGCTTTATGTTCCTGTTTTCTTAAAAACTTTTCATAATGTAGTCTTCAGCAATAGTAATACGGTTAGAGGAAAGTCTTGTCAGACATTCTGTAACTTTACGGAATGGTTGTGGGGACAATATTCCTTGTAAAGAGTGGGATCAGTTATACATTGATCAAGCTGGTAGGTTTCTTTACATTAATGTAGATAATATAAGAATAACGTTAGGTATGGTCAAGAATCTCATGCAATATTTGTCCACCTTAAAAACTTTGGTCATGAAATTGAGTGGAGCAGTGCTAAGGTTACCACATACAACAACGTGGTAATGTTTAAAGATATTCTTCAATCGTCTATTGTCAAACATATTAGAGATATTACTATCAATCAGAAGATTGACACTTCGTATTTTCAGTTTCCTTATGGTTTTACCTACATATATATACATCTACACACGATGTTCTTATCATTTTGTCATTTCTCACACATCAATATCTCTTACTTATCTTTATTATCTTGTCAAATGCTCGGCCGCGGTGACATCTTCAACAAACCCAGCTGAGAAGTGCCAGTGCCTCGAGAACTTCTCTATAAACGAAGATACCTCTTTTGAAGGTGAGTGAGTACTGTTACGTCAGGTCTGTATGATAAAGATCTTCCTTATTGATTGAAATATAGCACATAGAATATTCTGTATATATATATATATATATATATATATATATATATATATATATATATATATATATATATATATATATATGATTACGGCAAACAGTAAATGTATACCTTCCATTACGGCAGACCTGCGAGCCAATCTGACCAGCTTCATCGACTGCATATCCGCACGTTGTCCTGAATGATAGAGTGAGTATTGCTACTGAGGTTTCAACATTCTCAACATTGTTGTTGTTGTTGTTGTATTGTGTTAAAATCCAAATGTAACAAGTGTGGTATACAGATATGTGACTGTGGCTCCTATAACTACTATATTTGATATACAGACACGTGACGGCAGCATCTACAACTATTATAAGATGTTATGACACAGACGACACCTCTAATTCATCCCATCAGGGGTCACCTCCATCAGACATCATCTCTGGGGAGGTAGAAGGTATCCTTACTGTTGTGTCAATGTTTCTAGTTTATCATCATCACATCTCTTGAGACACATCCAAGGCATCACACCTAACCTGACTGAGATGATTCGTAAAATCAATGTGGGTGATTGTAAGTAGCCAGGCTTTCTTCAGTCCAGATGACCTGACATGACCTGACCCAAGGTTCTAGCGGGATGTGGGGCTACAAGACCCACAAAATGGTCTCCTCTGCTGACTGTCCTTCACACGACGGACATTTATCTTTTATCTGTATTGTACGTGAAAGAGAAAACGGAGATAGTCTGGCATGCACATCCCATGCCTAATATTCCAAACAGTTATTACTTTCCTCTACAAATATCCTTCCTCAGACTTTTTTTTTGTCGGTTTCAGGTTCAGTACAATACTTTCATGACAGCAGATAACTGGCAAGTATAATCTATGAAGGTAATAATTGGCCTTGTGATCCCCAGGTTAGAGTCGCCAGCTGTTGTTGTGTGGACGATGGTGGAGAGTGAGGTACACTTCTGGCTCACATCTCCACCAGCGTCTGCTGGACACCCTGATGACTGGCCTCCTGACCTGCCTGCTGGACCCCAACCTGACCTGGACCTGCTGATGAGCCATAATGTTTAACATGACCTGTTCTGACCTGTCCTCCGCCACCACAAGCACCGCCTGACCTGCCCGCACATCCTCCACAACTGCACCAGCTGATGACGTCATCCTGCCACCATCTTTGTGTGTACCAAGTGTCCCAGGTTGTCTTACTACAACACTTGTCAAACACTTCCTCTTGAGTGTATAATTCCCCTGAATAACTGCCGGGATGTACACCCTTCATCATCTTACCAACTTGTGGACCACGAAGATAATAACTTGCAATATGATCTTGACTTTCTGAATATAATCACCAGTAAAGCTTTGGATTTCATTAACCTGAAGGTGACACCTGCTTGAGAGTTCTCCATGTGTTTACCTCAACAAAGGAGAAGCTGTTATCTATACATCTTACAGCAACGGTGGCGGTACCATTCACAAAGAATGGACACAACTATATGCAAACCTATACACTCAAAGGATAATAAGAAACAAATGATGGTGTAGGACGTCTGAATATCAACAAGACATTCCAAGAGCAAAGGACGCTAGATCCCTTCCTTGCGGTGTTTCAAGAGTAAGGGGCGCAACGGCCCTTGTAATGCATTCCTTATGCACAACCTTGAACGTATCAATCCAGTTCCAATGATTCAATTGTCTGTAAAGTCACGCAACCTCCACTGGTATTTGTGCACCAACTTCCTTATAAGTTCACTTTCATCTGCTGAGACTTTACTGTTCATATCACCAATCTACACTGTATGAATAGCACTACAGCAGCCACCCACACTCGCCTCAGCTGCAGTTGTACGCTCATATTTTCAGTGTATTTTCATTAGTAGTCAACGAGTTTGCTTCCAAAATGTATTCCAACATTTCATCAACTGATTCTGAATGATTACATCCATTAAAGTCTTTCACAGCATCACTGACGTATAAAGAGGCTGTACTATTTGCGTCGCTTTTAAAACTGCATCATCTGTAAATACCAATGGCCCAAACCAGGAATGCATCCACACACTGAAATCCATCTCCTATATTCACAAATCTTAATGATCTTTGCTTTGCTGTTAATAGTTTTTCGAAAAACGAATGAAAAAGTAAGTAAAAACCAAATGAAAATTGTGTTATACTGAGTCATAATATATGGGTCACTGTCTGATCTAAACTTGAAGAGTTTATTTCTACGGTGAATAGTTAGTTCTTGCAACATCTGGGGAGTACCATTCAGGTTTGTTGTTGGTTTTATTGTTTTTGTCGTTCATGGGAATGAATGTGGCATGAACCAACACAAGTGGAACTCTGCGTTCCGTAAATCATTAAACTCGGCACTCTTAAAGTTAGGAATACTAATACTGGTTTTAGGGGAGTCTGTATTAATCTATACGTCGAACCAAACAATGTTATCATGTCCTCCAACATGGGTATTAGTTACTAAGAATTCCTCGGATGCAAGAGCTAAATCAAGTATACTTGCTTCCCTCATCGGCTTGGTGACGGCTTTGGAAGATAAAATGGTGAATGATGACAAAGAACTGCCTTTTACAGACGACAATATGAACAGAATTTTTCTGAAATTAATTCGTCCATTCTATGTCATATAAAAGAGGTCCTCTGTTCCGTCTGTAGACACGCTAATGAAGTTGCCAGACCTACGATGATTAACCAGCACAAACAGTTGCCAATTAATTGTACATTTCCTTTGTAGAATACAAACTGCTCACTGCTAGGTGACATTTTTGGCAAAATATGTTATCTTTCAGCGGAAAGGTTGCACCGGAAATATGGGAGGTATAATGAGTAAAAATGGTAGGAACAAGTAGTTATACCAATGTATAATGCGATTCCGCCGTCCTTCCAACTCTCCGTAGAAGCAAGCAGCCGAGGGTCCAATTCTACCAGTAATCTCAGAAAACGGTGTCATGATTCAAGGCAATGAAGCCATAACAATGAGCTTACAGAAATCATTCTAATTTATATCAACTACTGAAGACACATCTGATCCAGTCCCACTGCTAATGTGAGAAAACATTTCAAACGTATGGATGTACAAGATAAGATGTCAATATTAAGTGGAATAAAACTAAACAACAAATACTGATAGATCTAATACAAAATCACAAAAAGAAATCAGAAATGTGACAGTCAAACCTCTCAATTCTCTTTCCATTGCCATTTACGACAGGAAAAGTTCGAGAAGATTATAAGTTTGCCAATGTGAAAATTGATATCTAAAAGCTGTCGTCCAATCACCTTGACATGAGAAGCTGACACACTTATGACAACCCTCATTCGCAACATAACAGCAGCATGTAACATGGCATGACAGCAACATGTAACATGGCATAACAGCAGCAGGTAACATGGCATGTAGCAGCACGTAACATGGCATGACAGCAGCACGTAACATGGCATGACAGCAGCATGTAACATGGCATGACAGCAACATGTAACATGGCATAACAGCAGCAGGTAACATGGCATGTAGCAGCACGTAACATGGCATGACAGCAGCATGTAACATGGCATGACAGCAGCATGTAACATGGCATGACAGCAGCATGTAACATGGCATGACAGCAGCATGTAATATGGCATGACAGCAGCATATAACATGGCATAACAGCAGCACGTAACATGGCATGACAGCAGCATATAACATGGCATGACAGCGGCATGTAACATAGCCTGACAGCAACATGTAACAGGGATCACAAACTATTTGCAAAATGGTCTTCGACGAAACCGTTCATGTATGACAATTCTGCTCGGTTTATCTTATCGTATATACAACTTATATGATGAAAGGTGATGTACAATCTACTTGGATTTTCCGATAGTATTTGATGAAGTCTCTCATCAAAGGCTACGACCAAAACGTAAGCCATGCTGTACAGACTGTGTTATATTTAGGTGGAATACGTGGCAGAATGACCTTAAACATGTAGTAACTTTCTGTTAAACCTCAGAGTTGAATGTAACAGGGATCGGTCTTGGGACCAATCCTTTTTTTTTTTCCGACATATCCCAGTGCTACTGGTAATGGCATATGATGCAGACGACGGTTTAACTTGAGACATAAAACTACAACAGAAACTGAATGACAACAGCTGCAAACTGTCACACAAACAGATGAACTCGGCTCATAAGTGTCAAATGAATTCTGACATCTACATATATATCAAGTATTACACATGTATATATACCACGTATTACACATGTATATATACCACGTATTACACATGTATCTATACCAAGTATCATTCATCTATATGTATCAAGTATTACACATGCATATATACCAAGTATCATTTATGTATATACACCAAGTATTACACACGTATACATAACAAGCATTATACATCTATACATACCAAGTATTATACATCTATACATACCAAGTATTAAACATGTATATATACCGAGTATTATACATCTATACATACCAAGTATTATACATCTATACATACCAAGTATTAAACATGTATATATACCAAGTATTATACATGTATATATACCAAGCATTACACATCAATATATACCAAGTATTATATATCTATATATACCAAGTACTAAATATATATATATATATATATATATATATATATATATATATATATATATATATATATATATATATATATATATATAATTATCATTCTATTTTTATTATCTATTTATTCATTTATCATTATTAATGCAAATGAAATGACAGGGAGATGTATAAAAGAAAGAGGCAGGAGGTCAAGAGAAAGGTGCAAGAGGCGAAAGAGAGAGCAAATGAGATTTGGGGTGAGAGAGTATCATTAAAGTTTACAGAAAATAAAAAGATGTTTTGGAAGGAGGTAAATAAAGTCCGTAAGACAAGGGAACAAATGGGAACATCAGGGAAGGGGACAAATGGGGAGGTGATAACAAGTAGTGCTGATGTGAGGAGATGGAGTAAGTATTTTGAAGGTTTGTTGAATGTGTTTGATGATAGAGTGACAGATATAGGGTGTTTTGGTCGAGGTGGTGTGCAAAGTGAGAAGGTTAGGGAGAATGATATGGTAAACAGAGAAGAGGTAGTAAAAGTTTTGCGGAAGATGAAAGACGGCAAGGCAGCGGGTTTGGATGGTATTGCAGTGGAATTTATTAAAAAAGGGGGTAACTGTATTGTTGACTGGTTGGTAAGGCTATTTAATGTATGTATGACTCATGGTGAGGTGCCTGAGGACTGGCCGAACGCTTGCATAGCGCCATTATACAAAGGCAAAAGGGATAAGAGTGAGTGCTCAAATTATAGAGGTAATAGTTTGTTGAGTATTCTTCGGAAATAATATGGGAGGGTATTGATTGAGAGGGTGAAGGCATGTACAGAGCATCAGATTGGGGAAGAGCAGTGTGGTTTCAGAAGTGGTAGAGGATGTGTGGACCAGGTGTTTGCATTGAAGAATGTATGTGAGAAGTACTTGGAAAAGCAAATGGATTTGTATGTAGCATTTACGGATCTAGAGAAGGCATATGACAGAGTTGATAGAGATGCGCTGTGGAAGGTAATAAGAGTATATGGTGTGGAGGGTAAGTTGTTAGAAGCAGTGAAAAGTTTTTATCGAGGATGTAAGGCATGTGTACGTGTAGGAAGAGAGGAAAGTGATTGGTTCTCAGTGAATGTTGGTTTGCCGCAGGGGTGTGTGATGTATCCATGGTTGTTTAATTTATTTATGGATGGGGTTGTTAGGGAGGTGAATGCAAGAGTTTTGGAGAGAGGGGCAAGTATGCAGTCTGTTGTAGATGAAAGATCTTGGGAAGTGAGTCAGTTGTTATTAGCTGATGATGCAGCGCTGGTAGCTGATTCGGGTTAGAAACTGCAGAAGCTGGTGATTGAGTTTGGTAAAGTGTGTGAAAGAAGAAAATTGAGAGTAAATGTGAATAAGAGCAAGGTTATTAGATACAGTAGGGTTGAGGGACAAGTCAACTGGGAGGTAAGTTTGAATGGAGAAAAACTGGAGGAAGTGAAGTGTTTTAGATATCTGGGAGTGGATTTGTCAGCGGATGGAACCATGGAAGCGGAAGTGAATCATTGGGTGGGGGAGGGGGGCAAAAGTTCTGGGAGCGTTGAAAAAAGTGTGGAAGTCGAGAACGTTATCTTGGAAAGCAAATATGGGTATGTTTGAAGGAATAGTGGTTCCAATAATGTTATATGGTTGCGAGGCGTGGGCTATAGATTGAGTTGTGCGGTGGACGGTGGATGTACTGGAAATGAGATGTTTGAGGATAATGTGGTGTGAGGTGGTTTGATCGAGTAAATAATGAAAGGGTAAGAGAGATGTGTGGTAACAAAAAGAGTGTGGTTGAGAGAGCAGAAGAGGGTGTTTTAAAATGGTTTGGTCACATGGAGAGAATGAGTGAGGAAAGATTGACAAAGAGGATATATTTGTCAGAGGTGGAGGGAACGAGGAGAAGTGGGAGATCAAATTGGAAGTGGAAAGATGGAGTGAAAAAGATTTTGTGTGATCGGGGCCTGAACATGCAGGAGGGTGAAAGGCGGGCAAGGAATAGAGTGAAATGGAACGATGTTGTATACCGGGGTCGACGTGCTGTCAATGGATTGAACCAGGGCATGAAGCGTCTGGGGAAACCATGGAAAGTTTTGTGGGTCCTGGTTGTGGAAAGGGAGGTGTGGGTTCGGTGCATTATATATTGCAGCTAGAGACTGAGTGTGAACGAATGTGGCCTTTGTTGTCTTTTCCTAGCGCTGCCTCGCGCACATGCCGGGGGGAGGGGGTTTTCATTTCATGTGTGGCGGGGTGGCGACGGAAATGAATAAGGGCAGACAATATGAATTATGTACATGTGTATATATGTATATGTCTGTGTGTGTATGTATATGTATACGTTGGGATGTATAGGTGTGTATATGTGCGCGTGTGGACGTGTATGTATATACATGTGTATGAGGGTGGGTTGGGCCATTCTTTCGTGTTTCCTTGCGCTACCTCACTAATGCGGGAGACAACGAATAAGTATAATAAATAAATAAAATAATATATATATATATATATATATATATATATATATATATATATATATATATATATATATATATATATATATATATATCAAGTATTATACATGTATACATACCAAGTATTACACATGTATATATACCAAGTATTATACATGTATCTATACCAAGTATTACATATCGGTAATGAAAATAAAAAGAATTTATACACTTGGCATTGTGTTGAACTACATAACGTAAATGAGGAAAAAGTCTTCGCTTTGATAATCTCGGATGACCTTCAGACATCAGAACGATGCGTAAAAGCGGTGAATAAAGGAGCAGATGATGTTCCAAAGTGCAGACGTATGGCATTCGAACTCAAGTCTGAAAAATTAACCCTCCCTACAGTGAGCTCTTGTCTCCAGTTCTGTTTACCTTACAGACGACAGGGCACAATGGCCAGTCACCAAGACGATTTTCAACCGAGACACAGCTGCCATGAAAGTCGTCCACAAGACCCAAACATATTTGTCTTAGGAAAGAGGAGGATGAGACGATGTGATGTAGCAAGCCAAAATGAGAGAAAAATAATACTTAATATTAGGTTAACGTCTGACTCGTGTCTCCGTAGCTCCAGCACACACATAGAGGATCACACTTTTGTGGAAATCAAATTCAGCAGATTTGGTTTCCAACCCCGACCCTGCAGACTAGCAAAGTTCAGGGACACCTGCTTCCCCACTGTAGACTTGCTACAGCTTTACCTTGAGTATCAGCAGCCACGCATGTAAGGTGACCATTAGGATAGGTGCCGTTGCATGTGATGCTTTAATTCGTGTATATAAATGCCAACATATACTCTGCACCACAGTATGTTCCACGTCTCCAGCAGCTACAGTTCCCTGTTGCATTGTTGATTCTGCTGCTCATCCAGAGGTGAACTGCTGCTCCTGTTACCGACCAGGTGAGTTGATGTCTCGAGAGAACAGTCAAGCAGTCTAGCCTTGATGGGTGACGTCTATCAGTCATGTATTTCTTATCTGACCAGTCTTTAGTCCACAGTTTTCCTCACACTGTAACACTTGTCTCGCGTCCAGAGTGAGTAGTGTATTTCCCACACATTCATGTCGCTACTCAAGCTTCCTGATGGGACGAAAAATATATATTTTTCTTCCATGTCACGACAGATACTTCCTCCTGCTATTAGTGGAGTTGTGTATTCTATTATATTTCTTAACTACATAGTGACTGCTCTTCCTGTCTTTCCCAGCGATGAGAACCTTCGCCATGAAGCTGGTGGCTGCTGTCTTGGTACTGACGGTGGCGCTGCTGGTCTCTGCTCGTCACCAAGGAGAACATGGACACAGAGACAAACGCGGGATGACGAGATGTAAGTCACCATTTCACCTGCCTGTCCACCTAAGTTATTCCTAATATCCTCCTTCATATTGATGTGGTCAAGTACTCATAGCCTCTCAGTTTACACATATACATCCGTAGTCTCATGTCCAACATGTTAAAGTAAAGTTGATCTTCCTTAATAATATATATATATATATATATATATATATATATATATATATATATATATATATATATATATATATATATATATATATATAATGCACTTATAATGCCTTCCATAATAATATATATACTTATATTGACCTACACTTATAATAACTCATAACTTTTCCACTACACACGATCTAATATCTTTCCCAGATGACCTGTCACGACCTGACCCAAGGTTCTAGCGGGATGTGGGGCTACAAGACTCACAAAATGGTCTCCTCTGCTGACTGTCCTTCACACGACGGACATTTATCTTTTATCTGTATTGTACGTGAAAGAGAAAACGGAGATAGTCTGGCATGCACATCCCACGCCTAATTTACCAAACAGTTATTACTTTCCTCTACAAATATCCTTCCTTAGACTTTTTTTTTGTCGGTTTCAGGTTCAGTACAATACTTTCATGACAGCAGATAACTGGCGAGTATAATCTATGAAGGTAATAATTGGCCTTGTGATCCCCAGGTTAGAGTCGCCAGCTGTTGTTGTGTGGACGATGGTGGAGAGTGAGGTACACTTCTGGCTCACATCTCCACCAGCGTCTGCTGGACACCCTGATGACTGGCCTCCTGACCTGCCTGCTGGACCCCAACCTGACCTGGACCTGCTCATGAGCCATAATGTTTAACATGACCTGTTCTGACCTGTCCTCCGCCACCACAAGCACCGCCTGACCTGCCCGCACATCCTCCACAACTGCACCAGCTGATGACGTCATCCTGCCACCATCTTTGTGTGTACCAAGTGTCCCAGGTTGTCTTACTACAACACTTGTCAAACACTTCCTCTTGAGTGTATAATTCCCCTAAATAACTGCCGGGATGTACACCCTTCATCATCTTACCAACTTGTGGACCACGAAGATAATAACTTGCAATATGATCTTGACTTTCTGAATATAATCACCAGCAAAGCTTTGGATTTCATTAACCTGAAGGTGACATCTGCTTGAGAGTTCTCCATGTGTTTACCTCAACAAAAGAGAAGCTGTTATCTATACATCTTACAGCAACGGTGGCGGTACCATCACAAAGAATGGACACAACTGTATGCAAACCTATACAGTCAAAGGATAATAAGAAACAAGTGATGGTGTAGGACGTCTGAATATCAACAAGACATTCCAAGAGCAAAGGACGCTAGATCCCTTCCTTGTGGTGCTTCAAGAGTAAGGGGCGCAACGGCCCTTGTAATGCATTCCTTATGCAC
The DNA here is from genome assembly GCF_036320965.1 of Panulirus ornatus. NCBI lineage: Eukaryota > Metazoa > Arthropoda > Malacostraca > Decapoda > Palinuridae > Panulirus > Panulirus ornatus. Next base: position 28,406,246 of record NC_092233.1, on the reverse strand, counting down.
AACCTTGAACGTATCAATCCAGTTCCAATGATTCACCTTGATCTGTACGTCACGCAACCTCTAACTCCACTGGTATTTGTGCACCAACTTCCTTATAAGTTCACCTTGATCTGCTGAGACTTTGCTGGTCATATAACCAATCTACACTGTATGAACAGCACTACCGCAGCTACCCACACTCGCCTCAACTACAATTGTAGGCTCATATTTTCACTGTTTTCATTAGTATTCAACGAGTTTGCTTCCAAAATGTATTCCAACATTTCATCAACTGATTCTGAATGATTACATCCATTAAAGTCTTTCACAGCATCACTGACGTATAAAGAGGCTGTACTATTTGCGTCGCTTTTAAAACTGCATCATCTGTAAATACCAATGGCCCAAACCAGAAATGCGTCCACACACTGAAATCCATCTCCTATATTCACAAATCTTAATGATCTTTGCTTTACTGTTAATAGTTTTTCGAAAAACGAATGAAAAAGTAAGTAAAACCAAATGAAAATTGTGTTATACGAGTCATAATATATTGGGTCACTGTCTGATCTAAACTTGAAGAGTTTATTTCTACGGTGAATAGTTAGTTCTTGCAACATCTGGGGAGTACCATTCAGGTTTGTTGTTGGTTTTATTGTTTTTGTCGTTCATGGGAATGAATGTGGCATGAACCAACACAAGTGGAACTCTGCGTTCCGTAAATCATTAAACTCGCACACTCTTAAAGTTAGGAATACTAATACTGGTTTTTAGGGAGTCTGTATTAATCTATACGTCGAACCAAACAATGATATCATGTCCTCCAACATGGGTATTAGTTACTAAGAATTCTCGGATGCAAGAGCTAAATCAAGTATACTTGCTTCCCTCTTCGCTTGGTGACGGCTTTGGAAGATAAAATGGTGAATGATGACAAAGAACTGCCTTTTACAGACGACCAATATGAACAGAATTTTTCTGAAATTAATTCGTCCATTCTATGTCATATAAAAGAGGTCCTCTGTTCCGTCTGTATGACGCACTAATGAAGTGCCCATATATATACTTGACCACACACACACACACAACACATTTTTTTTTTTTGGTGAATTTGTTAGTTTATTTTTGTTTAGTGGTTTATTTTTGACACAAACAGTGCCAATTAATTGTAAAATTCCCATCCACCCCCCCTTGAGACCTACAAACCGCTCGCCGCTCCACGGAGGAGACTCGCCTCACTGGGTCTGCAGCACGTTTTAGTGCTAACAATCAGATGTGGTACATGTGGCGAATGATCTCGAGCGCGCCAAGCGGAGACACGGGGTGCACCGAAATATGGGAAGGTGTAGTAATGAAAAAAATGGTAGAACAAGCTAGTTATAACCTAATTATAATGCGCATTACCGCCGTCCTTCCCACTCTCCGTAGAAGCAGGCAGCCAGGAGTCCAATCTACCCAGTAATACTCAGACAACAGAGTGATCATGATTCAAGGCAATGAAGCCATAACAATGAGCTTACAGAAATCATTCTAATCTATATCAACTACTGAAGACACATCAGAAGCCAGTCCCCACCTGCTAATGTCGAGAAACATGATGGCAAAGTACGTAAGGATGGTACAAGATAAGATGTCATATTAAGATGAATAAAAACTAACAACAATACTGATAGATCTAATACAAGCCCAATCCTCAGACGCATAATAGCCAAAGCATTCAACTATGATAGACTCAGTCTAAACCTCTCAATTCTCTTTCCATTGCCATTTACGACAGGAAAAAGTTCGAGAAGATTATAAGTTTGCCAATGTGAAATTGATATCTAAAAGCTGTCGTCCAATCACCTTGACATGAGAAGCTGACACACTTATGACAACCCTCATTCGCAAAAATACATAACAGATCATGTAACATGGCATGACAGCAACATGTAACATGGCATAACAGCAGCACGTAACATGGCATGACAGCAGCATGTAACATGGCATGACAGCAGCATGTAACATGGCATGACAGCAGCATGTAACATGGCATGACAGCAGCATGTAACATGGCATGACAGCAGCATGTAACATGGCATGACAGC